>NC_143484.1:34997808-35166801 GCF_027475165.1 Benincasa hispida | reverse complement strand
CCTACGTTTCAAACCCTGCATATGGTAGAAATAAATACAGTAAAATGATTTAACGTGCAACTCCATGAAACAGAGCATCTGAGACATGCAGGATGATCAGATTATAAAATCTTCCTCTATTCTGAATTAGAGTATCCGTTAACAGTGATCCCAACTACTAGGGGTCTCATAAAGCCTTGCTAATGAATGTAGTATGAACTCTGGAATAGGGCAACTGAGTCATGCTGAGCATTGCAGATCAGCTTTGAGAGTTGGAAGTTATAAAACCATTCTCACAAGTACCTGACTAGTAGATGATGGCGCAAGCAACATATCATTTGATTTTGAAGAGAATAATATACTAGTTGGACCAGCTGAATTTTCCCCAAGTCCTTGAGCTCGCAAAGATTGCATTGAAGGACAAACTTTTGGCTGCTTACTGCCCATGTATGCCCTTGCTATCTCTGCAGGTGAAGAAATATCTTCATCAAGGACCTGAAGAATTTTAACCACTAAATGTGACCGAGTATCAAGGGAAAAAAACATATGAAAAATAATTTATTTGAGAACTCTTATGCACGGAGATCACAAGGCATAAAAACTGGGGAAAGAAAAGAAAGAACCGTACACTTGAACTCAAGATGGGAGTTGAAATTAATGGCCTGCCCATCCTAACTTCTGAATTTGGTATTTTTACAAACTCCTTCCTGTTAGATTCTGGAATGGAAGAGATAAACTTGAGCCTTTTCTCCTCATTCACAACAGGTAAGTCAACATTTCTTGAATGCAATAAGGTTGTCAAATGATCAATCTCAGACCTGCAGAGTGATTCTCATTTTAAGGAGTCATAGAAATAATCCCAAGAGCTAAAAAAACCAGTCTATAATAAATGGTTAACTTTGAAAAATATATTACATTTAACTATAACGGAAAATGCAGGAAACAGAAACAATCCAAACCAAAAGATGGAAGCACCAAAAGTTACTGAAACCATACTGCATGGAAGGGGAAAAAACAACAAGAAGAAGAAAATAAAATCCGAAGTGCCTGAAACAGTACTCATTTACGATAGAGTAATATATACTGTAAAAGTTACCTGGTGAAGGTCTTTTGCTTCAAAGTTTTCTCAAGCTCCATCATTAAACATTGATCAGATGATCTACTCCGATTGTCACCTTCATTGGTTACTACTTTGACCTCAAAAGGGTCCTTTGCAAGTAAATTTTTTATTTGCATACCACAAAAAAGTATCCAATTAGATTAATCAATGAAAGTGCATTCAGAACATGGAAAAGAACGATATAGAAACCCAATTTCTTTTAAATAAGCATAAAATAACTGATGACTATCAAGTTTAAAGAACACTCATATCTTCTAAGTTCTAAGCATAAGCACCTGCCAGATATCAAAATAAAACTTACATTTACATTGGCCTTCTTGTCATCCTTTCTCGACTGGCTTGATTCTGATGCATGAAAGGAAAATTAAACGAGCAGATTACTCTTGGAAAATAAAACGATCTGATGCTACTTAACTAATAAAGTACCTAAAATAAAAACCGTCTTAAATGTAGTACGTGCCAGTAAACATTGAAATAACTAAGACTTCTTCGATGGATGAAGAAGTTGCAAGATATCAAAATAGTCGCAAATAGTCGCAAATCACAATAGCATTCGTGAATGATACACTACAGAGACATAAGAAAAATCATTAAGAAGTTGAAACAGAAACCTTGAGACGAAACACGAGACGTTAAATGGTGAGGGAAATTTCGGATCACGGAGGAAAAAAGCATCCGAGAACCAGAGGAAATGAGCCTTTGAGCCGGATCAACGAGCTTCAAGATCCATGAATTGTTTCCAGATGTTCTTAAGGTAGTCAGCGGCCGATCATAAGGTTTCACCGGCGGTTTCCTAACGAATCTTTCATCTCTAAACTTCCCAACCGTTTCCAACCCTTCTTTTTCTACTGGGCTTTTCTGTTCCCTCGCAGTAGCCATGAATGAGAATTAAGGCGAGGAAGAACCATACAGTATCTCAAATCTCAATCAAATTCAAGAACGAATTTTATCGCAGAGAATGGAATCGTTAGCTTTTTCAGACGGAAGAGATCAGGAAGCGGAGGTTTTTTCCGGTTCTTTAATGGCGCGAAATTGATCGTGATGAAACAGCCCAGAAAATACTCTTTTTTTGTTAAATTACATTCGTGTAGTTTATAATTTTGGAAATTTTCACATATATAGAAAAAGTTAATATAGAATGATAGACGCTCTTTATATTACCTTCTATCACAGATAAATTACTTCTATCCGCATTTATCATAAAAATTAAATTAATAACTTTCTTATTTTTCTATTTATAAAAATCTCCCTTATAATTTTGATTTATATATTTTAAAGTTTGTTTAATTTTAATTTTCATATTTTTAAATATATAATTTTAGTCTCTATAATTTTAATAAATTATAAATTATCTGATTTTTAAAAAAATTATTATCTAAAAATACTTTTACTGTAAATTTTAAATACATAATCTCATCGTGTACTTAGCTTCATGAAAACTTTATTATTATTTAGCTAATTTAAATAAAAATCAACTTCGAGTGATTAAATTCAAAATTTATTGAAAATACAGAGGTTAAAATTGAACATATGAAAATACATGCATTAGAATTGAAAAAACTCCCAATTATATAAACTAAAATAGTATTTTAAACTATTATATAAAAAATCTAAAATGTTCGGTTAATTTTGGAAAAAAAATCACTTTTATCTTTTGGATTTTAAATTTTGTTAAAAAAAAAATTGGAGAGTATTTTTTCATTGAAATAAGAGAAAAGAGGAAAGATGAAGGGATGGTTAATGTATAAAAATTGGAAGATATAGGTGATATCATTTACACTATTGTATAATACATAAACGATTGTGCGTAAAAATTGATTATGTAAATGACTTAAAACTATATCTTTTGATTGAAATAAATGGTAAAAATACACAATCTTAATATTTTATATAATTGTAAATAATGTCCTGTAAGTTTTTTTTTTTAAATTACCCCTTAGCTTTCATGACAAATTTTCATTATAATGAAAAAATATATTAAAAAAACAATTTTAAAGTTTGGGATATTTTTTGGGAACAAATTTGCTAATATTTAGGTCATATATGCTAATATAGCAAAAAAAAAAAAAAGATTTAAAATAATATATTATATTTAATAAATAATACAAAATTTCACCCATATTTTTAAGAAATTATTTTAAATGACAAAGTTGCTGAAAACATTTACAAAAAATAACAAAATATTACTGTCTATCTACGATAAATAGCGATATACTACTATCAGTATCTATTATGACACGAAAAGACACAAATAGTAGTATATCATAGATAGACAATTAAATTTTACCATATTCATAAATATTTTGATTCATTTTCCTATATTTGAAAATTATCATAAATATATAAAGGGTTTCCTTATTGGTATATCATCGACTTTTCTTGTTAAATTATAGATCGAATCCTAAATTTTAAGTATAGTACCCATTTAGTCATTGGAAATTTTCAATTAAAAAAGTATATATATCCTTCAAATTTTATTTTATTTATATATCCCCAAGTTTTATTATTATTTTTATTTTAAATAACTTTAAGTTTTAAGTGGTTGAAATGGTATAATAACTTTTCACAATTTTTTCTAGAGGATTTGCAAGGTTAATTTTCTAAGGCTAGAAAATAGTCAATAAATTATATACATTTGAAACTCTTAAATCAGAATTCAAATTTTCATTGCTCATCAAAAGTCTTTCATAATGTTACAAAACAATGAAAGGGAAAAAAGAAGAAAAAATATATGCCTTTTTCTCTGCATAGTATTCTGAAGTGCTAGGTTGATTCTGGCCAAGAAAACTCGTTGAGAACTAGGGAAGAAGGAAGAGATCGAAATGAATGACCTGGTTTCAAATGCATACGAGCGAGCAGGCGAGCAGCCCCGACTCCTTGCTACAGTAATTTGCAGGCAAGAACAATAAAGAAACTAAACTTTAATGGTACCTTTACATAGAACACTAAAGTTTTAAAGCCTCCCTAAAGCCAATGCTGAAAGTACTTTGGAGACCTTTCTTGCCAGCATTGGTTACATTTCCTTTTTGCATCATTGCCACGAACTCGTTATAGTCGATTGTTCCATCCTGTAAAGTAAGGAGAATCATGAGATGATTGTTATAGTTGATTCCCATTGGATAACGTCTTCGATATAGAAAGTGCAAATAGTTGCAAATGATGAGTTTGGTCTCTAAAAGTAGTAAGAAATTCTAATGTCTTGGCAAGACAATGGAACTACTTACATTGTTTTGATCGACTTCGTGCATCATTTCTTCCAATTGAAGATCCTCTATCCCAAACTCTTTACATGCTTGTTGAAGTTCGTCGTGCGTAATGAACCCACTTCCATCCTTGTCAAAATACGAAAAAGCTGCTAGAAGATGATCTTCCTTCTCGATTTTGTTTAGATGCAATGTGGCAGCTACGAACTCACCATAGTCAATGGTTCCATTGTTATCGATATCTGCCTGTAATGCCATAGCATACACTTGAAAAATGTTGACTGAACAACGAGTTCATTGTTAAGAAAGAAATGGTATACAGTGCCGTAAGCAAATCTCGACAAATATTAGTAGATTAAACTACACATTTATTTCGAAAAGTCGTATCAGAAAGCATGAACTTACTGCTTGCATTAGGTCGTAAATTTCAGACTCCTTAAGATTAGCTCCAAATTTTTTCAATCCAGCTTTGAGTTCTTCAAATGTGATTTGACCGCTGTTGTCTGTGTCTATCATCTTGAACATTTCTTTGAGGCCAGCAATTTCTTCTTCAGATAAGCTCTCTGCAATGACCTACACAATTCAAAACAACAAAATTATTGTACTCTTTCAATTCGTGACAAGTCACTATTCTCCATCTGGGGATGAAACATTTTATTATATCGGCTAAAGTTTTCCGATTTCATGAAAGACTTGCTTCTCGCTCTCAGAACGTTTTCCTTTCACAATGTCAATAACTAGATTATTTGAAGCTATCAAGCACATCAATATGGGAGGTCTGGTTGGAAAAGAAAGGACTATGGAGTATAGACTTTTTAAAGACTGTTAGAAGAGGAGGAAGGTTTGGGACATCATTCATTGTAAGGCTTCACTATGAGTTCTTCCTCCACACTTCTTTCAGATTTACGATTGCTTCTTTTTATCAGCATCAACTATAGGAACCTTTTATAATTCTCAAGCACTCTCTCGGGTTGATTTCTTCTCGACGTTCACTTATTTCGAAAGAAATTTACCACATCCATAATAGCTACTTTGCTTGGTTGGTGATGCTAGTTGTAATTATGTAAACAAATAGACTTTTCTACAGCTATCAGTGTTGGAAATTTGAATGCTTACCTTGATCGCCATTTTCTTTAGCTTGTTCATGGCTGAAAACTGCTTCAAGCGAGTCAAGACTGCTGAATCAAGTGGCTTGTCAGGAGCCACACCGTCAACTTGAACCCAAGGGTGACCTGTAATGAATTAGCTCAGTAAGTGCAGTGCAGAAAGAAAAACACTGATCATATACGTAAAAGGATCTCAACGACATTCGAGGCCTTAGAAGAACTGCTGCATAAATTACTCAATATATGATGAACAACTATACAACATGAAATTCAAGAGATGGCTTACACAAAACTTCATATGCAGTCAGTCTCTTTTTTGGGTCTCGAATAAGCATTCTTCTCACCAAATCTTTCGCACTGTCGGAGATGCTGGGCCAAGGGTCAGAAGAGAAGTCCAGGTCCCCGTGCAGGACCTCTTCAAATATCCCTTGCTCGGATTCTATACATTGGAAAAAGGAAAACAGAATAAGAGATGAGGGAAGTGATTATAACAAGATATTAATGTTCAGCATATGGATGTTAAACATCCAAAAATTAATGGATCAAAATAGACCTACCAGCCCAAAAGGGAGGCACTCCACTCAACAGAATGTAGACAATTACTCCAGCACTCCAAACATCGGCTTCATGACCATAGCGCTTCCGCAAAACTTCAGGTGCAACATAGTATGGACTCCCGACCACATCGTTAAACTTTTCACCTGATTACACAATCCATGTATGGAGAGTCAAAATCACGGCCCAGTGCAACTATTCGATTTTACATTCATATGCACATAAACTGCAGATAGATACAGAGTCCTAGAGTTTTGAACTAATTCTTTAAAATGGAAATTAGTGAAATAGGTTGCTTCAAGAAAGCTCTTAATAAAACATTCATTACCTTTACACTGGTCAGTAACACTATAGATTTTAAACAACACCAGATAACAAATATCATCTCAACCCATTTAGAAGTCATTAGAGAGTACAGAACTGATGGCTACTATATTTATTATGTCAAGAACCACAGTTATATACCTGGTTTGAAAAACACTGATAGTCCAAAATCAATTGTTTTGAGAAGTGACTCCTCCTCCTTGCTGACGAAGAGAAAATTCTCGGGCTTAAGGTCTCGGTGCATTACTCCAAGAGCATGACATGCCTCCACAACCCCAACTATGGTCCTAGTAAGCTCAGCAGCCTTTCTTTCAGTATAATGTCCACGTTGAATGATCCTATCAAATAGCTCACCACCAGCACATAACTCCATAACTACCTGAACTGCAACTGCATCCTCATAAGCCCCCTTGATCGATATAACGTTCGCGTGTCCGGCCAAGTGGTGCATTATCTGAATTTCCCTTCTCACATCTTCAACATCATCTTCAGTGACCAACTTCCTCTTTGCAATTGACTTACAAGCATACTCTTTCCCAGTTGCCTTCTCCACACACATATATGTAGTCCCAAATTGTCCTTGACCTAGTTTCTTGCCCAAGCTGTAATATTCCTTAAAGTTTCCAGTTTTTGTCTGTAGAACTGAACCACCCCGAAGCCCGGCACTACCTACTCTCTTCATAACAGGGTTAGGGCGTACCTTAGGTTCCGAGGGCGGTTCCGGTTTGGCTTCTGATTCTGGCATTGTCACTTTTTCAGGGGGTTGGTTTTGAACCGGCAAAGGCGATTCGGTTTCCCTAGCTGCTACCTCATGCACACTTTCTCCATTAGTATGATGAGAAACTGAGTTCTCGGGAGATCTAGATCGCCACATAGCAGCAGACACAGATTGAAAGAATCCATTCTTTGAAATACTTGGTCCTACACAAGTATTCCCCATCAATACAGCTCAAAAACCTTCCAGCAACTTCCTCAATTCAAGCACAATAACACATTCCAATTCTATGTGATGTGATTGATTCTATGACAATTTGACACCAAACTAATTAAGATCCGATCTTCAAAACCTCAATACACAATTCTCCAAGTCAACCCCCAAAATAAGACACTGAAATCTCGGTAGGATAAACGAAACAAAGACTTGGGTCTAAGCTCATAAAGTAAGTGACCGCAGAATTACAATCAAATAACCATATACAACATCAAACAGAATCAAGAATCAGAATCAGAATCAGAATCATCCCCAAAACTTGAGAACCACTAATTGGTACAAAAATGGCAGAGCAATCGAATAGCAAAGTAAACACTCAGAAAGGAGATGAATCCAAAAGATAAAGAAAAGTAAACAAGTAAAGTACAAAAGTCAATGCCTCAATCCTTGTTTCTAATCAAATCTGAAGATGAACAACAAAATCCACATCACCAAACTCCCCAAACTCTTCCTAGAAACTAATTAGCACAACCCAGAATCAAATCCAGATACAAACCCATAAATCAAAAGAGGTAATCAACAAAGAATTGAACTCCTGAAAGAAATTCATCGACCCATGTAGGAAAAAATCAAAGGGGGTGTAGATCTTTAAGCAGAGAAAAGAAAACGATAAGCAATAAAGACATAGCTGAGGACAAAGTAGATGAGGAGTCGAGCTCCGGTTGAGCAGGTTGCTTGAAGAAGAGAAGAAGAAAGAGAATCGGTGAGGCTTATGGGTGGGTTTTGTCTGGTAAGTACGAAGACTTGTCAATAGAAATTAAAAAGAAAATGAATCAAATTGGAACATGGTTGCTAGTGTGATGGGTTTTTTTGGTTTGGGAAATTTTATTGCGCCAAAACGCGTTGAGTTGGATAATTCAATTCAATTCAATTCAATCCCCCGGCCTCTTCGGTTGGTCTGCTCTCCGGACTTCATTGATACAAATTGGACAAAGTCTCTTTTTCCTCTTTCCTCTTAAGTTATATCAACTTGCAAAATTGCTTGAGAAACTAGAATTGATCTTTCATGTCTTTTTCATTTTCCCCTTTGATAGAAGATTCAAACTTATCTCATCGAAGCTCGAAGTATATATTTTAATCTAGAGATGTTTTGATTGAATCTTATCCGATGAATTTAGATTTGAATCGATTCTAATGTTGATAGCTTTTTTTATTTGGATTATTTTCTTTTACCATTTTGTCTCTATGTATAGATGTCCATAATGTCCAACAAAAACTTGTTTCTTTTTCTCTTTTAGTTGTGTTGGTTAAATTTTGTTAGGTTAGACCTTTTTTCCCTACTTACTTTATATGTATATTTAAGCTATGTAAAGTGAGAGAATGATATAGGGAACATGTTTTATTTTAAATTAAAATATTAAAATTATTAAAATTCTACCTTTTTAATACTAGATTATCGATCTACTTATGTACCTCTAGACGGCGTATACTTTATGTTGATAAAATGTCTATGAAGAGGTCAATCTAGTCCATTAATCGAAGAGAGACAACTTGAAGATCAAAGATAAAGATGAAGAGACTGTTGAGCCCAATAGGAACCAAGTCAATGCTTTGCACCACTAAGTGGAGTAGCCATTACTATATTAGATATAAATCAGCTCTACGCGTTTAAAAAGAAAAAAGGACAATAGAAAACTCTATAAATAGTGAGTGTCAATCATATGCACTACTATTTTACCTTAGTTAAATTCGATCTAGATATTAACTTAGCATCAAAACATGTTGAACATAACACCACATTTCTTCTAACTTTCAAGTCAACTCAATCATTCAACTTGTCATCTAGTTCAAGAGTTTAATCGGATTTGTGACGGAGGCATCACCAACTCTACATCGTTAAGTTAATTTATTTATTTATTTTTTTATTTAGCAACTAGAATTGAACTTTTAGCTTTACGGAGTGATGCTTGAATCTATTTTCAATTTTGAAGGATTTATTAGCTGGTATTTATAATAAACTTTTGGTATGGTTTTCACTGTAGTGTTTGATTTAATAAGGTTAGTAGTGGTTAAGTTTTAAATTAGATTTTTCCGTAAAATAATTTTTTAATTTTCCCTACTCATTTTTGCTAATAAAAATCTTTATCAAAATTAACAAATTGGCTTGTTCACTAGATTTCATATAAATTATCCCAAAAAAAAGTAGTTGATGATCAACATGTTGCTTCTCCTTTGACATAAGATTTTTCTCATTTTTATCATTTTTCACACACTTATTCGCACAATGTTTCTGGATAAACTTGTTTTATGGAGTTGAACTTGAGTTTCTGTTGGTGTAGATGTTGATTTGATGCATTGTGGTTCGACCTCTAATACTTGATCCCCTGATTTTCTTTCAGTTGAATGCATGTGCTTAACTTGAAGAAGCAAAATAAGTGTGCAACTTCAGGAGTCTAGGAGTCTTCTGATTGTTGGTGAATTCTTTCTAGGCTTTGGAATATAGAACTATTGACCTCCATGAATGAGGAGAGCTATTTATAGAGTTCTTTGGTGGGCCTCGTGGGCTTGAGCTTGGTTGGTCCATGAGCCTGATTAGTTGGACTTGGGCTTGGTTGGTCCTTGGACTTGGTCTTTCGGCCTAGTTAGTTGGATTTGAGCTTGATTTGACATTTGGGTCAAATTTAGCCCATTTTTAGGCTTAGTTGGACTTTAACCCAAATAATAATATCAAATTGGGTCAAACTAATCTTATTTGATTTAACGATCATGATGAAACCACGTGGCATCATCGAAATTTGCCTTTAACTTCAATTTGGGACACATGTCAACTGCTAATAGGTCATTTATGCTGAACGATGGTAAGTCTTTTGATTCTTCCATCGTTTTCGATGAACTTAGAGGAGTATCCTCTTCTTCTATTGTGCTGACAGCATGACATGCAACATCCTCTAGCGTTTTCCTCGAACCATGTCTATAGAATTCCTTTAGAAGGAAATCTGCTAATGTCACTTGTCCCTAGGTTGAGGGAAGTCCTCATCTTCCTCCTCAACAAACTTGGGGTTTGGAGCCTTCTTTTTTCCCTTCCTTTTTTTAGTCTTGCTCTCTCTTTTGTAACTCTGGTAGGAGTACGACTCTTTTTGGGCTTTCTCTTCTTTTGACGCGTTACAAGAATTCAGGCTTCGTCATCGTCACTATCGATGTATTCTTCTTTGTTATGAAAATCTGTGACTTGGATCTCTTGCTGAAACTGTATAACCACAGGTTTGAGGGTCCCAAACTGGACCAAACTCTCTATTTCACCATAACATATAATCGATGGAAGATCGCTCGGAGTTATTACCATCGTGGCATGATTTTTTTGAGCAACCTCATCCAAGTCTAGTTCAATCTTCCTCTCTCGAGCCAATCTTAGGATCAGCTCCTTTAGCACGAAGCATTTTTCGATCGGGTGGCTAACAACCCTGTGATACTTGTAGTAGTTAGGATTTTCTACCTTCCCTGCTTGTTCAGGTCGTTTACATTTGGTAATTGGATAAGTTGCTTTTCTAGCAGTTGCTCAAGAATATCTGCAACATTGGAGTCAGGAAATGGATAGACTTTTTCCTGCCTCTCCTTCAAAGTCAAGCAACGTCTTTCGCCTCTATCATCTTTATTTTCAATTTTCTTCTCATTTTCTTTTGAAAAAACTTAAATAAGGACGCATTAACGATCATTGATTCCTTCACGATGTCTTTCACATTCTTTTCAGCACCCTTTTATCTCTTTCTTATCTTTCTTTATCTCAGGGATCAGAAAATCCTTCGTTTCCCTATTGGCGATGCTCAACTCCATATCAGGGGCGCGAGTTGCCAATTCTTCAAATGTACGGGGCTTTATACCTTGCAGAATATAGGGAAGTCCCCAGTGCATACCTTGGGTGCACATTTCTACAGTAGACAGTTCGGTGGGTCGGTCTTTGCAGTCGAGACTCAAAGCTCTCCATCAGTTGATGTAGTCGATGACTGGCTCCCCTTTCTGTTGCCTACCGTTTGTCAATTCCATCATGCTGACAATGCGTCTGGTGTTGTAAAAGCAGTTCAAATTCCCTTTCAAGATGCTCTCAACTGTCGATCGTCTCAGGCTCTAGGTTAGTGTACTAGTCGAAAGCATTTCCTTTGAGGGTTCTGAAAAATTGCTTGACTAGCAGATCTCCTCTGGTTCCCACATTCTCGCATGTCTCCACAAAGTGGGCAATGTGTTGCCCTTTCCGTCGAATTGTTGGAACTTTGGGGATTGATATCCAGCAGGCATTCTCAAGCTGTCAATTCTCTGGGTGTATAGCTTGGAATCCATAAAAGAGGTCTGAGACAGGCCTTATGGAAGTCATGATCATATCCTGCAGTTGTTGGACCGATAGAGAAGCAACAGAAGTTGATTGTTGCAGCTGATTTTCCTGCAACACGGTCTTTCCTTTGTCATGTGCTTTGACAACAGGAGTTTGGATTGATTCAACAGCTTCTCAAGACTGCATCTGTTCTCTCAAGGCAGCGATCTCATGATCTCGGTCCTCAACAACCTTCATCAAAAAATTTATCTTCCTTTCCATTCAGTTATACCCACCTCGGCTGTAACGTCCCCCATCATGATAGAAAGCACATCTGGGTGTGATTCCCTTTTTGACTTGTTGAAGGTGTAAGTAGCGTTGTCAAATAAAGGATTCTCCTTGATGACAATCCCACCTTTAGGAGATTTTGTCATTTGTCTCAGGATGTTGCGATGACAGAACTTTTGCTCTTGCATCACCTCCTTTGAACAACTGTGGGTGACAAATCCCACGTAGGAGTTGCTTGCAGAGGACGCTTTGGATGCAACTTTCTTAAATGCCATTGATTTGCTTGAATGTTGAGAGAGATGAGAGGTAGAGAGGTCTCACTGGGCATGCCAATTTGTTCGCACGAGGTTTCTGGAGAAATTTATTTTGTAGATTTGAACTTGGGTTTATGTTGGTGTAGATGTTGATTTTATGTGTTGTGGTTCAATCTCTAACACTTGATCCCCTGATTCTCTCTCAGTTGAACGTGTGCGCTTAACTTGAAGAAGCAAAGCGTATGACGTTCTTGAAGTCAAAGTCTTGGAAGAGTCTTTGTATCTTCAGGAGACTTGTGTCTTCAAGGAAGTGTGCAACTTCAAGAGTTTAAGAGTCTTCTGGTTGTTGGTGAATTCTCTCTAAGCTCTCTAGAATGTAGAAATGCTGACCTCCACAAATGAGGAGAGTTCCTCTATTTATAGAGTTCTTTGGTGAGCCTCGTGGGTTTGGGCTTGGTTGGTCCATGGGCCTAGCCCTTAGGCCTGATTAGTTGAACTTGGGCTTGGTTGATTCATGGACTTGGCCTTTGGGCTCAATTAGTTGGATTTGGGCTTGTTTTGACATTTGGGTCAAATTCAATTTTGGGCTTAGTTGGACTTTGACTGAAATAATAGTATCAAATTGGGTCAAATTAATCTTATTTGATTCAACGGTCATGATGAAATCACGTGACATCATCAAAATTTGTCATGATTTGTAATTTCATCATGAATAACGTGACAATTTGTAATTGGTCCAAAATTTCTCATTCAACAACACTTAAATTAGTATTTACAAATATTAAATATATGTGTAATGATGGAAGTTTCCCCTTTTCTACTAAAAAAATGTTGCTTATTTAATAAAGTTTGATCCTGCAGATCAATGTTTGCCATTTAGTACATAGGGGACAACACTTTTTCCTTTTCTAATCATTATTATTCAATGTAATGGAAGAAAACATTTTTAAATGTATAAAAGATAATGAAATAAAAATAAATCAGACTTCTACATTTGCTAGATACATAAATATTATAAATGAGAGATAATATTTTTATTGGTATGAAGTCATTAATATGATTTTGAAAATAAAGTCATAAAAATTTTATTATTTATTGTAAAAGTGTATCGAGCATCCATCTGATCTCCCTAATAATTTTATTAAATTTTAACGTTTTGGTTTTAGACTTTTAGTTCAAACTTAATTATTGTTATAAAAGAGGACGCTTTGAAATGACACTTGATATCATCTTCTGTTATTGTTAATTTGAAAAGTTTCCATTAAATCTAGGGACTAACATGCAAACAAATAGAAATTTCCAATTTTAAGAAAATTGTCAATTGGTTGGTCTTTATTCCAATTTTTAAAACACCCCAATTAAATCTTTTAAGAAATTGTTAATAGAATGTTGGTACTGTCGTTAACTTATCGGTTTATTAGCATATTTTTGTTAGCTTTATCAACTTCGATCATATCATATATCGGATGATAACAAATATTTATTTAATGATGACTTTACTATTTTAAAGTGTCTATGCATAAAGTTCAGAGAGACGATTCTAATGCACTTTGAACCCTGTAGTTTAATGCACTTTAAAGTGTCCATACAATTGTACAAAACAACAATTGTACAATTTTTATTTGTCAACTAAATATGTTCATTTAGTCCTTATTTTCAATTTTTGTTTTCAGATTCTCTACTAAATAGACTCTTATTTGTTGCTTGCAAGATTCAAATACGAGAAGTCTGGGGGGACATGCACAACCTGTCAAACAAGGTGGATAACAAAGCCATCAAATGGAGAAGTCATTTTAATAACAAATGGCAAAATTTATATTTTAAAAACAAAAATATTCATATAATATTTTTTCGAGTTAAAGGGGGCATGTGACCCCTTCATGGATCTATGGATGCCTAAATTTGTATATCATAATGTTCTTCTTGTGTTCGTTCGTATCGCCGGAAAAGCCAAAGGATCAACGGGTCAAGTTTTACTACAATTACTTGAAATGCGTTCAATTTAATCATATATATTGAGATTTTTATTATAGTGTGGATGCATCGTGGGTTAAGTATGGTGGTTTAATTCTGAACCCGATAAAGGATTTGTAATGGTTTGAACTTGAACCAATCGAAAAATATCAAATTAGGTTGGATCCTAAATCTGAAAAAAGGATTAGTAGTGATTTTACTCTTGAACTTACAAAAAGAGTGGTAAATCAGTTTGGTTCTCACCCATAAGAGAATCCGTGCAGTAAGATAGCCAAAAAGAGTCTTGGGGAGTGTAATAGGGGTTTCAAACTACTATAAAAATCATAAGTGTTATTTTCTTTCTCTTTTAATTTCTCCAATGTACTTGTTTTTGTTGCTAATTATCTCATTAGTTTAAATTATTTTAGATTGAATTGATTTCGTTTAAATTTCTTGGAAAAGTTTTAGTTTTTCATGCAACTCTATTTACCCTCTCTAATGTTGTCATACAATCCTATAATTGCCATTTTATAATTTTTAGATTACATTTTAGGATTATTTTGTTGATTTGTATAATTGTGATATATGATACTAACTTGAATTGATTGCTTGATATAATTTAATTTTTTTAGAATTAAATTCAAGTTATGTTGTCACTATTCACCCACCTCTCTATATATTTAAATAGAGATACGTGACATTTGAATGTTCCTTGACACATTAAATTCAATATGACAATTAGCATAATCGAACAGGGATATTAATAAAATTTATTTGTTAAAAATGGCCTGCCCACATGTCTAATTATAACAATAAACTCACTAATTTAATCAACTTTGACTCATTAACTTACTAATTTAAATAAAAATCCTTATAAACTTACAAATTTCAATAATATCAACTGCTGAATAAATATATTTTTTATTAATATATCAATTAATCATGGAATAATTTTATCAAAAACTCACAAATTTCAACAAAATTTTAGCTTCATTATTTTTTTCCCTCTAAGATGAATCAACTTTGTATCATATATAATTATTTTTTGGCTATTTGAATAAAAACTTATAAGATGATAAAAATCGCTATATGTTTTTTTTTTTTTAATTTTAGAGTTAAGATTGGAATAGTTTTTTTTTAAAAAAAATTAAGGTAAAATTTATTATTATTTTTTTGACACAATGCTATTATTTTAAGAATTAAATGAATATGGAAAATGTCGCTCTCTATCTAAGGACTCAAAGGTTCCAATGGGCGTTGAATAATTCCGCAATCTCCGCAGCCGCCGCCCGGGGCCGTCTTTAGAGTTCAGACCATGGCTGGCTATTATAATTTTTGTACCAAATTTAGTCAACAATTCTTAGTTGGATTTTCCTCCAAATAATAATAATAATAATAATACGTATTGGATTTGGAATTGGAGCCACTATTTCTTTTCATTATAATTGTTATTAAGGTAAAATACTATTTTGATTCCCTACTTTAAAATTTATTTAATTTTAGTTATTGTGATTTCAAATATTCAATTTTCACGATTAAAGCCTCAGATCAATAATACCTAAACATAATACAATGGTGATTTCTTTAAACTCTAAACTTAATTTCAATGGTGATTACTTCCCTGGTTTTCAACGATGTTTTGTTGAACCGAGTTTTTTTTAACAGGGATTTCCAATACGAGGCTTTTTCAGAACAAAATAGGTTTTCTAGAACGGTGTTTCATGATTTTGAGTCTGTTTTATTATTTTTGCTGTATTATTTCTGGAAATGTAGGAATTGAGCATTACGAAATTTTGTATTGGGAAAGAGAGCGAGAGATAGAACGAGAGTGAGAGAGAGCAAAAGTAAGAGAGGAAGCGACATTAAGATAGAGAGCGAGATTAAGAGAGAGAGCAAGAGTACACTTCAATTATTTGTACAACTTAATGAAAAATGTTCTCTTGCTTTGTAGGATGACAGAAAAGTGTCTACTTATTCGATATGGAGGTGATTGGGATGAGAATGAAAGTTCATATATTGGGGGTGAGCTGACAGGAATCATTGTACCTGTTACATTGAAGTACGAAGAACTTAAATCTCACGTTTACAAGGTTACAAACGTTAGTTCTTCAGAGTTTGATCTTATAATGAGAATTAAATATAAGCTTGAATACGAAGTCCTTCCACAATACATAAGGAACGATGATGATGTTCGCTTCCTTCTTTTCCGAGAAGAGCTTAGTAGACTTTAGTTATCTGTAACGCTAAAATCAAACCAGGACGAAAATATTATAATGAAGTTCGGAAATGTTATTCAGCTGCCAGAATGCAAGCGGCCGGAACAAGCAAGAAAAGCAAATGATCCTAACTATTGCAAGTATCATCAAGTCGTTAGTCACCCAGTTGAGAGGTGCTTCTTGCTAAAGGAGCTGATTCTAAAGTTGGCTCGTGAAAAGAAGATTAAGCTAGATATGGATGAAGTAGCTCAAACAAATCATGCTATAGTAGCGGCGAATTCAAGTGTTCTAACACTATCTGTGTCCCATGATCAAAGAGAAAGCATGATCCAGTTGGAAACCTTCGAACCTATAGTTGTTTGGTTCCAACAAGAGATTCAGACGACAGACTCCTAGAAGAAAAATGAGTTTGTTAAAGATAACGACAAAGGGTGGATCCTCGTGACTCATCGAAAGAGAAAACAACCAAATTTCACCCAAAAAGAGTCGCGTTTCTATCGAAGCTATAGAAGAAGGAACAAGACTCATACAAAGAAAGGCAAAAAGATAGCATGGAAACCTAAACCTGCTAAGGAAGAAGATAAGGACTTTCCTCAAATTTGACAGCCAATAACTTTGGTAAAATTTCTCCCAAGAAACTTTCTCGATAATCATCAAGAGGAAATATCAAAAGTTATTGCATGTCATACTATCAGCATAGTGGAAGTCGACAAGAATCATATAACTGCTAAAGAAGTCAACAACTCAAAAGAAATGAAGCAGAGAGTTTCTATCTTCGATCGTATCAAACCTTCAACTACTCGATCTTCAGTCTTCCAAAGATTGAGTATGGCCACGGTAGAAGAAGAAAACCAATGTCCAACGTCTACTTCCACTTGAACGTCAGCCTTCAAAAGGCTAAGTATCTCTACATCAAGGAAAGATTGACCTTCAACATCTGCTCTTGATCGTCTCAAGACAACAAGCGATCAACATAAAGGGAGGTTGAGAATCTTGAGGGCGACATCATTTCATGAAGAAAACAACGATGAGAAGATTTACAGTCATGTTCCTTCATGCATGAAGAGGAAATTGTATGTCGATATAAATACAAAAGGTTCCTTGATGGTGAAGCCAAAGCTCATCGTATTAATGAATCCTACAAATAAAGAGGATGATCAAAGCCATGATGAAATAAGAGCTTCTGAAATTTAAATATAGAAGCTCCTTATCGCAAGAGCCTAAACTGCATGTTACTCCTAATCACATGAGCTTAAAAGGTACCAAAAAAAAAACTTAGCGTTGAACTACGTGTTGGAAGATACCAATGTGCAACGGAAGATACCAGGATCCATAAGCACTCTAATTCATTAATTTTGGCAGAAAAGAAAACATGCTTCAACAAAAATAAATGGGTTTCATGACATACCTTTGAAAAACTTTCTCTAAGCTCGAATTCAGCTACAAAACTCCTCTGAATCTTATTGTAGATCACCCTAAGATCTTCCCTACTATTCTCTTGGTGCTCTAGATTGAGTAGTGAGACTTAAAATAAGCTAGAATTAAGAGAATTTGGAGAAACTCACAGCAGCAACCCAGCAGAAGAACAACTTCTCTCACAAATTTTTCAGAAAAAACGATCAGTTGCCATCCCTTCAAAATACTCCAATCTCTTCAATATATTGTAGACATTCATGCAAAGAGATATGTTGCATGAGATGCAGCTCATGCTTGGAGCTAATGAAGACTTAAAGTGGGTTGTTTGTGAGCTATTACATGAAGACAATGGAAAAACCAAAATTTCCAACTTTGTGATTTTTCTTCTTTTTCAATTTTAATAAATTGATTTCATAAATCAATTTTGTTTAATAAAACTGAAAAATATTATTAATTTTACAAAATTAATTTCATAAATGAATTTTCTTAATAAATTAATAAATAAATATTTAAAAATTTTTAATAATTCTAATTAATTTAATATCAAATATTAAATTAATTTTACATAATACCATCTTCAAATATTTAAATCATATTTAAATATTATTTATCCAATTTCATTTAATTCTAATTTGAACACTTCAAATTAACTTATCATGGTATTCTAGAGCTTATCCATTTACGAGCTAGTAGGGGGACCTCGCGGACCTATAGATCATGGGCTCCAACGATCCGAGATTAATCGGCTAAACTCATTAGATCGATCTAACCCTCATTCGTTAACTAATGGGTGATTACACTAAAGCCCATAGCTGAACTTCCCTCACTGTAGATATATTATTTCCACTCGATATAATCATGATTAGTAAGTTAACCCTTTCAGGTTGCTCGTAATAACGGTTGGGTCGAATCTCTGTTTTACCCCCGAAATTACCTCTTGTTCCTTAAGTCTCACTGATCCCCTAATGAAAATTTGATTTGTGATCTAATCAACAAATCAAATCCCTCCTGGGCCAATGAGAGGGTGAGCCCCTATTGTTCAAGACCTAAAATCAGCACTTGAAGGGAACAACCTCTCTACTAACTCTAATCAGGTATGAGTGAATTTCTTTTTGCACTCTATGTTCCCAGCTATTCATCCGGTCTTATCCCCAAAATGGTAAGCTTATTGAGCAGAGGCAATTGGTCTACACTCACCATTTGTAGATCAAAGGATAATCTCGAATAAACAGGAGTTCATAGTTAGCTCAGGATTAAGGTCAAGTTACCTAGGTCATCGCTTTGAAATAGTCAGTCTTAAACAGTAAACATCGTTATAAAGTAAGAGTGACTGGTTTCGTGGTCCGAACTTTCACAAAACTCATTTGCACAAGACACCCCCACTTTTCATGTCCCAACATGAACGAATTAGGATCCCTTTGTTTGTAGCACTTTATAACTCTTTGTAACAACTACAGAGTAGGCCGCATCCAATAGTGTTACTAGAATAAGATACCCAACTTTATTCATATACTATAGATCATTTTGACTATTTACTTGAACCTAATCCACTTGTATGTCTCCACATAAAGTTTAAGTACTCATGTTAAATAGTCAAGGGACTTTGGTTTATTGGATTTCTAAAAAACAATATATTCAATAATAACTTTATTGAATTTTCAGAATAAGTTCTATTGTTTACAAACCACGAGTTTTAGGACATAAAACTCAACACTATGTTATGACTTGATCTCTATCATTGTAAAGGGTACGTAGGCAGCTTGAAAGAAACTTCAAGTTCAGTCTAGCAAAAAAAAAAAACATTTGAACTACATCATGACTTGATCTTTTTCTTGCATAAGGGGACCTCGTGGACCTACAGATCATGGGCTCCAATGATCCAAGATTAATTGACTAAACTCTTTACACTGAATTAACCCTCATTCGTTAACTATTGGGTCACTCCACTAAAGCGCAGAGTTGCACCTTCTCACTGTAGATATATTATGTCTACTCGATATAACCATGATTAGTAAGTTAACCCTTCACAGGTTATTCGTAATAACAGCTGAGTCAAATGGTTGTTTTACCCCTGAGATTTTCTTTTGTTTCTTAAGTCCCACTGATCCTCTAATGAACAATTGGTTTGTGATCCAATCATCAAACTGAGTCCCTCTCGAACCAATGAGAGGATGGGGCCTTTTGTTCAAGACCCGGAGTCAGCACTTAAGGAAACAACCTCTCTACTATCCTTGAAAGTGGGTAGGAGTGAATTCTATCTTGCATCCTATGTCCCCAGCTATCTATCCAGTCTTACCCCTGAAATGGAGGTTTATTGAGCCGGCGTTGTTGAGCCAACCCTCACCTATGCAAATCTAAGGATAATCCCGAATAAACAGGATATCATAGTTAACTCAAGATTAAGGTCAAGTTACCTAGGTCATTGATGCGTTTTGTTATTGCGATGAAATAATGGTGTAGAATGTGATGGTGGAATGGGCATTGTGCATGCAAGTTTTCTCAGCAAGATCCAAGTATAAATCCTATTGAGTTGCCTGGTAAGCCCAGGATCGAACATAGGGACTAAGGAAACAGAATGCGATGGTAATTTTTTATTACTTTGCGGTAACAAATAAAACAATGCATTGGTTGGTTGGTTGTTAGAAGTGTAAAGTTTATGCGGCGGAGTTGAGAAAAGAGTTAATAATACGAAAGATGCAATGAGTATGTAGGGGAATGGGTTGAGAAGGGATTTAGCTAACACTTCCTAGGATTGCGTTCATGTTATGCGATCATGCTACAAACATACAACAACAAGTCATCTCTCAATGCAAATGCTACGACTTTTTGTTTTAGAACGCATGCGATGTATGCGATGATGTCTATATGACTTACATCTAAGCCTCTATTCTTGTCTATGTGATGATGAATGGCACACACATACACAAGGTGACCGCATACTACCATAACCTATCTCTAGGGTGCATGCGATGCATGTTGGCAAACAGAGTTTATCTCTAAGTCCCTATCTCTTGCTTATGTAAATCTAATCTTACTCTCTCGAGTCTAGATTCAACCTAGCTCTCTCAAGTCTTAGGTTCTTTCTTTAGACTCTCTCTCGAGTAGTTCTAAAGGGGTGATGAACACAACATAAGACAAGATGATCGCATGCAATGAAGATCCTAGGTTATGTTAGCTAAGTACTTCTCAACCCATTCGACAGTTTTAGCTACTCATGCATATTTTAAAGAGAGTAAACAGATGTAGAAATGCAAGTTCCATTCTAAATATGAAATTGAAGTACAGAATGACAATGTGAAATAAAGATAAAGAGTCTAGTAACAATTTCTTGCTTCCTAAGGCTTTTACACTGTTCTTCTCTACTCTGCTCAAAAGATATTCTTGCTCTCGCAAGAGTCGGCCCTCTCTGTTTTCCATGCTCCCTGGCACTCTTTCGAGCTGACCAAGACGGTCTTCCGGCGTCTTTTCTCTTTTCTCGCTTCTACCTTCTAAGTATAAGAAACTAAGAACAAGGCTAACTATCGTCTATATGGTGAACTCTCTAAACTGGGCGAACTTCTTCAATGAAGGTGGCTTTCGGTATTTATAGAGTTTCAAGGTGAAGAACTTTTTCTCTCGAATGATTACACTGATGGGATGTCATTAATTCTCTGTCTGATGGGCCAAATATTTGTCACCTAAAAGTTGAGTATACTTGCTAAAGTGTGTCGTTGACGGCTTATCAACTTAATTTGGAATCGACTGTCGTCAGTTTTCTGTCCCATCGTGATTTATTAAGCTTTCACCTTGATGCGTCGGCTTTATGCGACCACCTTCTTGAGTAGATTTTCACGAACGCAAACGATCGCATAGCCTTGCGGTCGCAATCTCTTATGCACTCGGACGCTAATTTCCTTTGATCGCAATTTCGTCTTGCATCAACGCATTTTTCTGCATAAAATACATAAGTTAGTTGTTCTAATGCGATGGACGCATACGATCGCAATGTTGTAAACTTAATGCTTTTGGACGCAATATTATATATTTTTACTGCCGCAATCCATCATTGTTTTATAACTTTCCGTTGTAGTAACATGCATTTCTGTCCGTTATCTGTCATCACTTTGAAATAGTCAGTCTTAAACAGTAAACAACGTTATAAAGTAAGAGTGACTTATTTCGTGGTCCGATCTTGTACAAACTCATTACACAGAACGCCCTCACTCCTCATGTCATGACATGTACGAATCAAGATCACTTCTTCTGTAGCACTTTACAACTCTTTGTAACAACTACAGAGTGGGCCACATCGAATAGTGTTACCAGAATAAGGTATTCAACCTTATTCATATACTATAGATTATTTTGACTATTTACTCGAACTTGATCCACTTTTATGTCTCCACATAAAGTTCAAGTACTCATGTAATAGTCATGGATCTTTTAGTTTATTAGATTTATTTCTAAAACGAAATAAGAAATTCCATATATTCAATCACAACTTATTGAATTTTCAGAATAAGTTTTATTGTTTACAAATCACGAGTTTTAGGACATAAAACCCAACAGGAAGCACGAGCGGCCATACAATAGGTAGACTTTTCTGGGGTCGTCTCTAGGTTGATCGAATGAGGGAGTTGTAAGTCTCTCTTCCTCCCCTCAATGACAACCAGGAAGCACGAGCACGAGCGACGATACAATAATTAGACCTTTCTGGGGTTGTCCCTAGGTTGATCGAATGGGAAAGTTGTAAGCCTTTCCGAAGGTCCCCATGACGATCAGAAAGCATGAGCACAAGCAACGATACAATACATAAACCTTTCCGGGGTCATCCCTATGTGTGTTAAGGAGATGGTCATGCGAAGAGCATTACTGCAAAAAAAGAAAACGAAACAGAAAAGATCAAAAGAAAGAAAAATAAAAAAAAGAAAGGAAAAAAGAAAAGAAAGAAAAACGAAAGAAAGAAAAAGAATAAAAGAATGAAGGAATCTTGAAAGAAAAAAAGAAGAAAAAACGGTAAAAAAAAAAAAAAAAAAAAGAAAGAAGAAAGAAAGAAAGAAAAGATTAAAAAAGAAGAAGAAAAAGAAAGAAAATGTTAGAAGAAGAAGAGGAAAATGAGAAAAAGGAAAGTGTATAAGAAAAAGAGGGGATGAGAATAATAGAGGGGTTTATGGCTATATTAATCCAAATCAAATAAAGATTTAATTTAAAATATTAGATTTCCTAATTTGATTCTATTATAATTTCAAATTAAATTAAACAAATGCCCTATTTAATTTAATTTCATTAGATTTTTCTAAAATTTATGTTCAAAAGATTTAGACATATTCCAAATTTTATTCAAAATCAAATTAAAATTGAGAATAAAATGTGATTTTTTTTTAAGTTAAAATTTTGGCCATATTACAAATTTCATACTAAATTCAAATTTCTAAACTTTTATCTCCTAACCAAATTAAATGGGAGATAAAACTCAAAATTTTTCCAAACTGAATTAAGATAAAATCTCAGTAAAATTCAAATTTGGGCATCTTCCAAATTTTATATCAAACTCATCCAAGTTTAATTTTTTAAGTTTTTGTCTTCAAATCAAAATAAATTGAAGGATGAAAATTTGAAGCTTTTCTTAAAGTTTGGCCAGGTCCCAAAACTTTATCACAAATTTTAATCAAACTTATGTACTAAATTCATAGTTTAATTATTTGAACATATCGAGGTAAAAAATAAATTACTTATATCTCGATTCCAACTTTATCTTTTTCGAGATTCATCCACCCACATCCATGCATAAATCTCGAAAATTGGCATTTGTTGAAGTATAAATTTTGGAGTAATCACAAACTGCCACATCATTCACTAAATTAATGAAAAATTTTCAAATTATCAAATTTGGGGCCAACTAGGAGGTGACATGTGTCCTAAATTGAACTTGAAGACAAATTTCGATGACGCCACGTGGTTTTATCATGACCGTTGAATCAGATAAGATTAATTTAGCCTAATTTGATATTATTATTCGAGTTAAAATTCAACTAAGCCCAAAAATAGATTGAATTTAACTCAAATGTCAAATCAGACCCAAGTCCAATTAATTGGGCCCCAAAAACCAGGCCCATGGACCAACCCGACCCAATTTAGGCCCAAGCCCATGAAAGATCAGAAGACATAACTCCTCTAAAGCTTTGAAGATCAGAAGACACTAAATCTATGAAGATCAGAAGACATATCAAAGCTCTGAAAATCAGAAGACACTAAAGCTCTAAAGATCAGAAGACATATTAAAGCTCTAAAGATCAAAAGACATATTAAAGTTCTGAAAATTTAAGCTCCCAAGATACAAGACTCAAGCTCTCAAGTTCTGAAGACCGAAACTTCTCAAGCTTCGAAGACCAAAGTTCTCAAATTCTGAAGAACTGAAGATCTAAACTATTGGAAGCTTTGAAGATTAGAAGATTTCAACAAACTAACTGTATCCTTACAACTTACAAGCTGAATATTCAATCTCCTCAAACCCAAGGGTCAAGCCCAAGTCCACCTGTGAACTCTATAAATAGAGAAGCTCTCCTCATTTGGAGGGGTCAACAATTCTACACTCTAGAGAGCTTAGAGGGAATTCTCTACAATCAGAAGACTCCTTGGCTCTTAAAGCTGACCACGCTTGAAGACTGAAATCCTTTGAAGATACAAGCATTCTGACCACACTTGAAGACTAAAGTCATTTGAAGATACAAGCATTTTTTCAAGCCTCCAAGCTCAAGAATATCTGCACGTTCCGCTTCTATACATTAAGCGTACACATTAGAATCAGAGGATCAAGTACTAGAGATCGAACGACATCGCATCAAATCAACATCAACATCAACACCAACTTAAGTTCAACTCATGAAACAAGTTTCTCCGGAAGCCTCGTGTGAACACTAACCCTCCAAGAAGATCATTAAGCCCAAAGGCCGATCATCCAAGAAGATCAACAAGCCCAAAGGCCGATCGTCCAAGAAAATCAACAAGCCCAAAGGCCGATCGTCCAAGAAGATCCACAAGCCCAATGGTCGATCGTCCAAGAAGATCAGCAAGCCCAAAGGCCGATCGTCAAGAAGACCAACAAGCCCAAAGGTCAATCATCTAAGAATATCAACTTAAAGACTATAGTTTATTTTGAAAGCATCAAAATATTATGTATTAGAGATTGTACTCACTTTCCACAAAATTAATATAAATACAAAATTCAAGTTCCACTAAATAAATTTCTCTTGAAATCTCGTGCGAACAATAACGAAATTAAACTAAATTAAATATATGTATATATAAGTTATCATAAATAAAAAATAATATATATTTTAAAAAAATAATAATAAGTTCGGATTATCTTAGATTGGTTTGAGTTGATAGAGTTTTTTTAGTCATCGAATTATTCGAACATTCCTATATTTTGATTTTTTTTAAATAAGGTTATTTTAATAATTATTAACAAAAATAGGGTTTGGCAGATAATATTGACAAAAATAGGTTTTTTAATTGTGTACCCGATACACGATTATGTTTAAACCATGTATCTGGTACACGATTAGAACTAAATTGTATACCTGATACATGAGTGTCTGTGATCTGGCATGCGCAGACTGCCAATGTGGCAGTCATGCAGTGTTAACAAAGGTAATCGTCTACCCGGTACACGATTACCCTAAGTCGTATACCCAGTACACGATTACCCTAAGTCGTACCCAATACACGATTTAGTGGTCCTTTAGACGCCGCAATGCCTTCTTCTTCCTTCATCTGAAGCATTTTATTTGTCGTAGCCTATGTTCTTCCTCCCCATTACCGTCGTAGCCTCTTTTCTTCCTCCATCCAGCCGTGAGCTTTTTCTCTTGTTGTTACCGGGAGCCAATCTACCACCCGCTGTCTCTAATCTTTGTCGTCGTCCACCTTAGGTAAAAGTTTTTTCTTTAATTTTTTCCAATATATGTATTTGTTTATAAAAATGAGGATCAAGTTCGAAAATGTATAGTTTATGGATCTATGATTTAAATGTATAATCTTCATATATATATATATATATATATATCATTTTGTTTGCATTTGGGTTGAACTAAATGTATAGTTTATGGATCCAAGATTTAAATCTATAATCTTTAGATATATGTTGAACTTAGAAATTGGATTTTATTTGGCTGATTTTGTTGGGCTATATTTTTAGATGATTATGTTGATCTATTTGTTGGGTTGATTTAAGAAAATATATGTATTTGTTTATAAAAATGAAGATTGCTTCATATATATATATATATATATCATTTTGTTTGCATTTGGACTGAATTAAATGTATGATTCATGAGTATACTATTTTGTTTTTATTTGGGCTGATTTAAATGTATGGTTTATGGATCTTAGATTTGGATTGATTTAAATGTATAATATTTAGATCTTATATGTTGAACTTAGAAATTGGATTTTGTTGGCTGATTTTGTTGGACTATTTATTGGGTTGACATATTAACATATATTTTTTTTTGTCAACTATAAATCATAATAAATATGTCGATGCGTCCTGAAGATTTAGTTGAACTTGGAAATGATGGAGACGGTGATATTGATGTTGAAGTTGATGAATTAATTTGAAACGATAGCAGTATGGAACATGATCTTGAGTTGGTACCGTTGGATATGTTCACCCAAATAGATTGAAAAATTGTATCTTTTATGTACTTATTTTTCATGTAATTGTATCTTTTATGTACTTGTATTTTTTATGTAATTGTATATTTTATGTACTTGTCTTTTTCATGTAATTGTATCTTTTATATACTTATATATATTTTTTTTGTAATTGTAATCTTTATGTAATTGTACTTTTTATGTAATGAATTTATTTTATCTAATTCATTCTTAAGAAATAGATTTTGTTATGTGATGGATTTTATTATGTAATGTAATTTGAACTTCTTAGTAATGGAGTCGAGTCCTTCTAATCCTGTACAAATGTATTAACAAAATAAGCCTCGTTCACAATCGATATGGGAAAGTTCTTCCACCGTAATGTTGAGTTGTCGGAGAAGGGAGACATCTGCATAACATACTATACCATTTGATCAACATATTATTCCCTACGTTGAATAGGCAGGTTTTCTTAGGGTTGCACAGATCGGATTTATCCAACTTGATTGGCACCTACACATTTCACTGTACAATTACGTTGCAGGATGTTGCCATTCAATTTGGGTTAAGAACCATTGACAGGTTAATTACAATATGATTGGAATAATGTTTGTGACGAACTCTTAGGCGTTCTACCAGATGATCTGAAAGGCTCAAGATTGAGTATCTCGTGGTTGGTGTCCCAGTTTTCAGAATTACCTCCCGATGCCGATGACATCAGCATACTAGATATGCACGAGCATATATTATGCAGCTTATTGGAGGATTTTTGTTCAAACACTCTAGTACATCTCATGTTTCTCCTGCTACTGTCTGATTTCGAACATGTTGATACGTACTCGTGGGGTAGTGTCTGTCTTGCATGGCTTTATAGAGATCTTTGTAGGTATAGGCTTATGATAGATTTCCAATTATAGCACCAATACTTTTCATTTCCACCTATTTTTTAAAATACTTTCCCATGTATCCCATTTTTGTCAATAATTTGAAAATCCATCATATTTTTTAACTTAATCCCTATATTTTCATTGAATTGTTGTTTTCAAATTTCTATTTTAGATGTCCTACCGAGAAATCCAAAATAAAGTGTGAACAGCCAAATTTAGATCACCTATCAACTCCTCTAAGTCATATCATGCCTTCAATTTCCTTTTTCATAAGTATCCTAATCTGCATTAATACCTAAACTCTTTCTGAAGCATGACGTTGAATATTTGTGAAAAATTAATCACATTATATATATAGAAAAATCAGTTTTTGATTTTCATAAAATAGGACTATGAAGGAGCATGTTCATATAGGCTGCTGTGACATGATATTTCTTTCAACTATCTCATAAACGGGGATTAGAGATTTCATATGATAATTGGTTGATTATTCGAATAAAAATCGAAGATGATTACCAATTTCAATAATTTCCGTATGAAAGCGCCAAATTTTGACTTCATCAACACCGTTTCGAAAGACACCCCTGCCCTTTTCATACAAAACAGATAAATCGAATTACGAGTATAGATTAAATTGGGTCAGAGAGTATTTTTTTGACTTAGTTACGTTGGCAATTTAAAAGATTCAAATAAAATTTCTAACCTAATCTTTAATATTCAAATTTAGTTGGATTGGATTGTCGGATTATAACTTTTTTTTCTTTTTTAATAAAAAAAATATAAATTTATCACTGATTAATAATTAAAATCTTACCAAATTCAAATGTTAAATATCAAATATATATGACATTTATTACAAACTTTAAATAAAGACAAATAACACACAATTTCAAAGAAAATATTAAAATTTCATAAAGTAATCAAACATTATACGATTTATATAATTTGGGTTGGGTTGGTTAACCCAAATTTTTTTTAGGCAATCTGCAACCCAACCTAACCCATAAAAATAGAAAAAGTTTCGCTCAATTCAACTCAATCCTTATATTTTAGATTAAATAGTTGAAATTGTTCAGATTGTCGGATCATTTGAATACCCTAAATGGTACCTTTATTGATTTTGAGTCTTTGACTACATATAAAAATGGTGTTCCATTCATTTCTATTTCTATTATTATTTTTATTTTTGAAATACCATTTCTAAATTTATTGGTTAAAATACTAATATAGTCGCTTTGGATTTTATGTGTACTTTCAAATATTCTCCATTTTTAAATGTCTTTTCAATAAATTATAAATATAATATGTGTTATTAGTTTATAATTGTTTTTAATGTAAATAATTTATAGTAGCATTCCGTTTATAAATTTGGATATATATTTACATATGGCATGAAAATTGTTGTTATTATTTTTTTTAGTACAAATAGGAGTGGTGATCTGAAATTTTTTTATCATTCTTTAACAAATTTAGATAAAAATTATTTTTAAATAAACTAATTTTGGACAATTGAAAGTACCAAGATAATTGAAATGAAAATATATAAACAACAAAATTATAATTTAATTTAACTTATTTGTTTTAACTCGAATTCAAAATGTTATAATTAACACATCAAATTGAGCTTGATTGAGTGATATTGACATAACTTTCGTTCTAAGAGGTCAGAGATTCAGTTCTTCACTTTTGAATTATTGTACTAAAAAAATGAACATATTTCAACCGTAATAAAGCAAATATATTAATTAAGTTTATAAGAAATTCAATTTTGAACCTCTAAATTATGCTCGTATTGAGGAAAAAGAGAGGATGAGTTCAAATCAAAATAGAAATGTAGTGTAAATTAAAGTTGAAAAATAAGAACATGGAATTCAAGTGTGGGCGGGGAGATTCCTCATTGTGACGCGCCAGTAACTTCAGTGAAATTACGAAAATGCCCATCTCGGAATGGTCGGTAGCCAATTTCTATAAAGCCCCCACGCGCAAGCACCGTTTGGAACATTAGAAAGCAGATTTGAAGAGAAATATTTACACAGAGGATTTCATGGATACCGTATCGGAGTTTTTCTTTCCGCCGCCGTCTTCGCTGTTCGTGAACGTGATGACGGTGGTGAGCTCGGCGGTGGTGGTGGTGGTCGGGCTATCGGAAACGAGGGGGAAGAATATGAAGTATTCCAAGTTCTGGAATAATACTAATAATGCTCCGAAATCTTCTAATTTATCGGCTAGGTTAGGAATGCTACTGGCTTATATGCCGGCGTTCCTCGTCGGCGTTGTATTGTTATGGTTGTTTCCGAATGAGGATCGGAGGATTCTTCTGCTCAAGTCCGCTCTAATCTTGCATTTCTTCAAGAGAAACCTTGAGGTACTCTCTCTAGATGTGTCTTTGTTTTTCTCTGATCTTGGAAACAGATAGTGTAGATTGTAGAATGATCAATTTATTCTTCTGGCGTCATTTCGTGATTTACTAATTGGCAGTTTAATTTCTCAAGAGGAATTTGTTGTTCATGATGTTTGTTTGATCTAATCGTGGAAAATGTGTTGAAGAATGCAATTTCTTCTCCATTCGTGTGATTATTAACTATTCCTAATTGTAAATGATCGATTCTTTAGATTTGAGCAAGAATCGGGGAATTCTTCGAGAACATTCTTATTTTCCTCAAGTTTTTAAAAACCTGATGAAAGTTCCAGCGCAGAGAAATGGATGGAGATTTTTAAATCTTCAAAACACATCTATCTGCATAAAGTTCAATTATGCTGGCTGATTTTGTACAATCTTTTGAAAACTAATTAATATATATAAATAGAGGCACAAATGAAATGTCACAAATGAATCAATGATCTCTTAACCATTTATTATTGTCCAATTTTTCAAGAGATAATAAAAAAATAACATGAATAAATATTACCACAATATGACTAGTAGTTTTCATTGTTTGATTTTAAATTTAATTATCTTTCGACAATTTATATTCATTTTGTCGTTATTATGAAGTATGCAATGTTTTGAAGTCACTATCCAATGATTATTATGAGATAATTATACTGTGACAGTTTTATTGAATAATTTGTTACTCTTTACCTATACAATGCTCTCATTAATGGGTGAAAATTTAACGATCGATGACCTGATTCTGATGATATTTGCTGAGTTAGTTTTTCTTCATTTTCCTTAAATGATACAATGTTGTGTTTGGGTGTGTTTGTGTTGACATTTTTGAGTTGATATTCATTTGTGATGATACAATGATTATATAGTTTGGAATAGGGGTTTTCAAAAAATCTGATGACCCAATAGGTTGGGATGGATTAGGTTCAAATATATGAAATTTTTATGGATTGAGTTGGTTCATGTGTTGACCTAAAATAATCCAAATCAACCCAAACTTATTATTAATTTTAAAAAGATTTTTTTACTTATGATACAATTATATATACATATATTTATTTTAGTTTTATTTACTTTCATGATTTTTTTAATAATTTATACTCCAACAACTCCTAAAAATAATTTTTTAGTACCTTGGGGAGAAAATTTTCATAATATAAATTGAAATTGAATGGTTAATCCTAATTTAATATATGAAAAAAAATTAAATAAACACTTTATATAATAACATTTTACTTATTTTTAAAACAAAAATTTAAATAGATGACTTGAGTAACTCGAACTAATCCAATTCAAATGTTTCGTGGTTGGATTAGGTTAGGTTCGAGTAAGGGCCTATTTATATTGAAGAAACTTATAATCCGAACAATTGGATTGGAACTAAAAAGTACTTCAACTCATCCCAACTTAACCAATGAACATCCCTAGTTTGGGATGTATTGTAAAAATGTACTTAAAAATGTGTTTCTAAATGAAAAAAAATTAAAAATATCATTTTAGTGCTTGTACTTTGGAATTTGTTCAACTTTAGTCTTTATAGTTTCAATAAATCTTAAAATTTTATTCCCCACTACTAGTTTATAATTGGTTTTTTAAAAAATGTTTTTATTATCTATTAATATTTTACTATAAATTTTAAAAACATAATCACGATTGCATGAAAATTATGATTACTATTCAACCAATTTCAATAAAATTTAATTTTGACCGATTAAATTTAAGATTTATATAAAATACGAAGACTAAAATTAAACAAATGAAAAGTGATACTATAATTGAATAAACTTAAAATTACAAGACTAAAATGATATTTAAATAAACAAAGAAATCTTTTTTTAAGCATTTATCTACTTTGATTTCATTCATGGTAATCCCTAAAACTCCTTTGTTTATTTGAAAATTATACACAGGTACTGTTTCTTCACAAATACAGCAGCAAAATGGTAATTGATACAGTAATTACAATCTCCCTCAGCTACTTCTCCTCCACAGCAATCATGATATACACTCAACACCTTTCACAAGGCCTTCCAGAGCCATCCATTGATCTCAAAAAAATTGGTATTGCTTTGTATCCAATAGGAATTACTGGGAACTTTTACCATCATTATCTCTTGTCCAAAGCCAGAAAACAGGGAGAAACAAGCTACAAAATTCCCAAAGGAGGCCTCTTCAGCTTTATCATTTGCCCTCACTATCTCTTTGAAATAATTGAGTTCTTTGGATTTGCTTTCATTTCTCAAACAATCTACTCATTGTTCTTTGCCATTGCCACTGCTTTGTATTTGACTGGGAGAAGCTATGCCACTAGGAAATGGTATGTCTCTAAATTTGAGGACTTCCCTAGCCATGTTAAAGCTCTTCTCCCTTTTCTATTTTAGTCTTTTTAATTGTTAATTATTTTGTGTTTTTAAATTTGAAAAACATTTGACATTCTAGATAAATGTTTCCATGAACTATGCTCAACTTGGTTGGGTACACTTTTTCTTTATTGTTTTCGTGTCAATATTACTTCTTTTCTTTGAAGAATATAGGGATGATAATTTATACGTTTGCTCCTATTGGCATTGAGATAACTATTTTAGTGAATTGAATTAGTTTTGAATGATTATATTAATATTGATTGAACTTTCCGAACTTTTCGTCTATATTATTTTTTCTGTGAGTACAACAACAACGGTTGGGAGTTTGAATTTCAATACCATTAAACTAAGCTCATTTTGGTACTTTTTGTCTATACTTATTTTATTATCAAACATTAACTTAAATAATAAATATAAAATAATTGATCTTTGGTGATGATCGTAATCAATTGATTCCAAATATTCACTGCTTAATTAAATGAGAAAATATTACAAGGTTTTTTTTTAAAAAAAAAAAATGTAAAACGTATATATTTTCCAAAATTTATTAGAAAATTGTTGCAGTTTTAAAGAAATTCGTCTATTGAAGGACGGCCTTCTTAAAAAGCAAATATCATGGCAAGGTCGTGTCTTCCCTGCAAGAGCCCATATCGATAAAAATATAAAATATTTGATTTCTTGGTATAGTGGCAAGTGGATTCTACACATCAATCTTCAGTGGTTGGGTTTGATTCCCACTTGGTATAAAAATATCTTTTTTTTACAAATATATATATGTGTAAGCTATTTGTTCCTCTCGCACTTTCTTTATAAAAGTGAAATTAAAATACTAATAAATATAAATATAATAGTATTTTTTTTGACGAGTAATCATAAATTAAAAAAGATTAAATCTTTAAATTTGAAAATATATCAAATTATCCAACATTATTAAAGATAAAAAAATATATATATATATTTCAAATCACCAATCTTTATTATACTAAAAAAAGAAAAAAGAAAGAAAACACCTGACATTTAAATGTGGAAAGAAGTGTTATTTACCTGTCTTCCTTATAAGATGTATTCATAAAAATTTCATAATATAGGACAAATAATTCAAGGAATTTTGAGAGAGAAGATAACTCTAATCAATTATAATCAATAGGAAGGGTTTATATATATATATATATATATATATATATATATATATATATATATATATATATATATATATATCATGTTGCAATTTGTAAAAATTATTATAAATATATATAAGTTCGAGGACTTGATAAGAAAAAAGTAGATTTAAAGAGATTCGTCTCTTGAAGAGACGACTACCCTCATAATTCAATTTTCATGGGAAGGTCATTTCTTCGTCACACTACATAACTACCAAAATTTTATAGGTTTAATGTATTGGTGCGGTAGCGAAGATATTGCTCAATCATTTTTAAGGGACCGTTTGAATTGAGGTTTTCTAAATGTGTAGAAATTAAGGATGTCTGAAAATTATATGTTTGAAAATAAAATTGTTAGGAAACAATGATAACTATGTTTGGTTGTGTATGAGAAAACAATGCATGAGAATAGTATACATGAGAATTAAAGATAATTATGTTTGATTGTGTAGGAAATGCTATCAACTTTTTCTGAGAATAAGTAATACATGTGTTTGTGTTGCATGAGAATATTATTAGATCACCTAAGTAAATGTTATTTTTGTTTAAATTATGTGATCACTTTCAAAATTTTGTGTAATTATAAAACATATAACTAATTAAAAAATTTGCCTTAATTGATTTTAAATAATTAATTTGTGCAGTTTTATTTTTATTATGCAATTATTAAAAACAACCTTAAGCAGTTACACTATATTTTATTCCAAAAATCAAATATAACCAATATAAAAGTATAAATACTAACGTACACAAAATAACCTTTTAGAAAATAATTTTGTTTACTAGGAAATCTAAAATACCATGATTTAATTTTTGTATATATTAAAAGAATATAAATGCACGTGTTAAACATATATTCTTATCTTTTATTTATAAAACATATATTTAACATATCACTACTCATCCAATACAAGAAAAAAAAATGTAGGAGAAAATGCAATCAATACAAACTCATACTTCATAACTCTATGTTAAACAAATTAACACTCTAAACACATACTTTATAAACTAAAATTAAAATATTGTATACCTCAAATATATATAATTCAACTCTAAAACCTATTATATACAACACTACTTCTTAATTTCCCTTGAAATTGTAATTTTGTGTCTAATTTAAAAAAGAAATGTATGGAATGAGAGTAGGAAATCGAATTTGTGGGTGATATAGACAAAGGGGATGATTGGACACTGAGCTGCTAGAAGGAAGGAAAATGCTGACGGAAAGGAGAAGAAGAAGTGAAAACCTAGTTATATAATTCTTCACTTTTGTTGATAAAAGATGACATGAGTTTTGTAAGCTCATTCCCATTCCCACCCTCTTTTCCCTTCAACCAAACATAAGTAGTTTTGGATTCAATTTCCCACTGGTGCGATTTTGCTCGATTTTCTTTTTGTTTTTTTTTTATTTTATTTTAATCACACTAGAGACGTAAATGTTTTTTTTTTCTAATTTTGTTTTTCCGCGCCAAATTTTTATAAAATTGAAATTTAAATAGGCCATTTTACAATTTTTATTAAAAGGTGATAGTCCAATCCATTTGCCAATATAACAAGAATCAAATATTTTAGGAAAATAGTAAAAAATAACACTAACACTATTAAACTTTACAAAACTAACATGCCTTTTAAAAAGTCGTTGAATTAGTTTTTCTTGATCCATCCCGAATAAGATCGACAATTGAAATCTAGTTAAAAATTATCTTTTTCCAACTTATTGATTGTTTTGGGCCATAAAATCTTAAGCAATATTAACATGGAGATTCTATTAATTTTTCCAAATATTACATAATATTTCCAGATTTTATACCAAATCTTATATCTTTTCAAATTTTCTCCAAATTCAATTATTTTTACCAAGTCTTATATACAAAATTTACATAACTTTTCAAAATTTTGTCCTAATCTTTGTTTCTACAAATATATGAATTTCCAAATTTTCATATGAGTTTATCAATTATGATTTTTCAGATGGATTTCAAGTGCATATGATTTTTAAATTTAGTAAAAGATCAAAGTTTGCAAATAAAAAAATCAAGATTTTGGAAAAATACAAAGAATCTCGGTGTAAATCTACCAAGATTTTATCGAGAAAGCCCACAAATATATAGAATGTCAGTGTTAATTTTGTATGAGATACACCGAGATTCTTTATATCTCCCAGATCTTAGCAAAATTTGATTTTGGGTGGAAAGATTTGATAAATTAGGTAAGATTTTATATAAATTTGGTAAAGATTATATAGTATTTAAAAAATTGATAGAATCTCGATTAAGAACCAATATTTCACATAGAAAGCCAAAAACAACCATTTATGTAAATTCTCATTAGTCGATCTTGGACGAGATGGATGGAGAAAAACTTTTGTAACAAGTTTTCAAAAAAATGTGCTAGTTTTGAGTAGGTGATAAGCAAATAATTGACCATGATAGGAGCTCGAGCATTTAATGTTTACTTACAAACTAAGATTCCTACCCATTGTGAAGAATTACAACTTTTCATGGTTGTTTCTAACAATTTTCTAATATTTTAGGTCTCATTTGGTAACCATTTAGACCTAGTTTGGTAACTATTTGGTTTTTTGTTTTTGTTTTTTAAAATTAAGCCTATTTCATCTACATTTCTTCTAATAATTTGCAATGGTTGAATTCTTAGCAAATTTAGATGTGGAGGTGGTGTTCATCGGCTTAATTTTCAAAATAAAAAACAAAATGGTTACCAAATGAGGCCTTAGTTTTTTTGTTTCTTGGTTTTGAAAGTTAACCTATAGACACTATATTCACCACTAAATTTCTTCATTTGTTATATATTTTTACCAATGATTTAAAAAATCAAGTCAAAATTTGAAAACTAAAACATTAGCTTTTAAAAACTTGTCTTTTTTTTAGAATAGGTGATATTATTATACAACAACAAGGAGGATCCCAGCTCGAGATCAAGGCATCAAAGCCAACAGGATAAGATCTGAACAAAACCATCACATAGACGCAAACTCGCAAACCACCAGGAAGAAAGGAAGGCAAAAGAACTCAAAACTCCACAAACTAAGGGCTACGGTAAAATAGAGAACAACGTAAAGTTCAAAAGTAAACAACATCCGTATACACTAGATAAAACCAAGAAGGTCAACCCGCCAGGAAGTTGCACGAGCACGAATCGTAGAAACCATAAGGTGAAACAGAGCAGACACTGACCTCGGTCGACCTCCATGCAGCCGCCGATTATGTTCCTGCCAGATGTAGTATATGGACGCACACTATAAAACACGAAACAACTTACTACGCACCCCCTTACCCGACCTCACTCGACACAACCAACTCAACTTTACATCCCAATCAGCCACCCAATGCATCGAACCTAACTGACGCAACACATTAGACCACACCTCTCTCACAAACCCACACTTAAAAAATAAATGATCCCACGACTCCACACCTCCCCCACACAGAAGACACCCCCTCCCTCTGACAACACACTCCAACTCCTCAACCAATCCCGCATACCCAACCTATCCCTCACTGCTAACCACGCACAGAAGGAGTGATGCAGAATACCATCCCCCGCCCACAAAATACCAGTCCAAGAAACCCTAAGACGACGAGGATGTATACTTTCCCAAGCACTAACGATAGAAAACCGACTACTAGCATTCGACACCCAAACTCAATAATTCTCTCCCCTCACCCTAGGCCCCACTGCCTGGATAAGACCCCAGATCTTAAGCAACTCCCAAGACACTGTAGGCCACTTCTAACCTCCGTCACCATCCAAGAACTCTGACAACCGTGTTTCCAAACTATTCCTTGCATCATGAACCACTATAGACCCGTATGAATCCAAAATCGCGCCCCCGACAGTCAAGGATCCCACCAAACAAAACAAGACCGTCCATCACCAATCATCAATCGAACCAGATGCTTGAATCTATCTCTACTTCGCAAGATAGCCCTCAAGCACCAAGACCTCCCAACCTCACTCCGAACAGCCCACAACGACCGCCTACGCAAAACATACTCCTCCACCCATGCCACCCATAGTGACCCCGATTTAATTAAGAGAAGCCAGAGCAACTTCATAATAGTAGTCTGGTTCCAAGAGGCCACATGCTTCATACCCAACCCCCCTCTCCCAACGACAAGCACACCTCATCCCACGCCACCCGTGCACCACCCCGACTCACCACACTACCCTTCCATAAATAACTACGTAACAAATGATCAACGTCATGAGTTACACACGCATACAACACGAAAATGCTACACCCAAAAACTTGAAAGGACTGTAAAATAGACCTAACAAGCTGCAACCTCCCAGCAAAGGAGAGGGACCTTGCTGCCCAGCTTCTAATACGAGCTGTAATCATCTGTATCAAAGGCGCACAATCCACAACCCTCAACCGATCCGCCAATAAAGATAAACCCAGATACCTAACAGGCAACGAACCAAGAGAGACACCTATAAACGCAGCTAGTTCCTTCGCCTCCCCAGATTCCACACCCGTAAAAACATGGAACTCTTCCTAACATTTGCAACTAACCCAGACAGCTCTGCAAACTCTGTCAATACCTACCTCACAAACTCCAAAGAATCTCTCTCAGTTGCACAGAAAATCATCAAATCATCTGCAAAAACCAAATGAGTTAGGCCCAAATGCTCATACCGATCATGGAACCTAAACCACATTCATATAAATAAACAAACTCTGGGTTTATTTATATGAATGTGATTCATATAAAAACTATAGGTTAAAATTAATATGAATTTGATTCATATTAATACTTGAATTATTTGAGAGAATAATAAACTATAGTTTATGTTATATGTAATATAATATTAACTATAAGTTATATGTTATATGTAATATAACATATAGTTTAAATATATCTTAAGTGGTTAATATATATATATATATATATATATATATATATATAATTAAAAAAATTTAATTTGAATTTATTAAAAATAAAGGGGAGGGAGTTAACTCCCTCTCCCCTTAATCTCTCCCTCTCACACGTAACAAATTAGAAGATAGAGAAAGTTTTCTCTCTCTCTGTGTCTCTCTCTAGTTCTCCTTCTATTTGTGAATTTTACAGAGAAGAAAAAACTCTCAGTTATCTTCTCCTTCTCTCACACCAAGATTGAGTGCAAGCCCACACCTCTGCACGGTCTTTCGTCCTTGAGAATAATAGGGAAGACCCATTGGTGGTATTCGCTCCTGTTCATTGAGTTAGTGGATGTCGAATTAGTGAGATCGGGAGAAGACGACTTGAATTGGAGAGGAATGTGAAGATTTGGTCTTCAAGGGTATGTGATTTTTTAATCCCTTCCTCTCTATTTGAGCTGTAGAAAGCATGCTTGGGTTTATGTTTTTCCATAGTTTCCGTCACTTTGAATTATGTGTATTCAGTAAACAAAAATTAAAGATTGATGTGTCCAATTACTTTTGTTGCAAAAAAAAAATCCAATCCTTTCATCATTGACATGTATGATTTCAACAAATAGTTCAATAATATGGCCTTGATCCACATATCGCAATACCACGGACATCTGCTTCTTTGAAGATACATCTTTTGATTCGTCAATCAAGATAGAAAAATATTTGTCACTCATATATTTTATAACTATATAAACAACTTCTACTGTAATGGAATGAACTATACTTTTTGAATATCGGGTGAAGTCAATTTCAAATTATCTGGGATATTTTTCAAAGTCATAACTTCAATATCTTTATTATGATTGCATAACCATCGTAAAAGTTCAAGAAAATTACCCTGATTCTTTAAATCATTTGTCTCATCATATCCACGGAATGTAAGTCCTTGTTGCAATAAAAATTGAATACAATCAATTGATGCACCTAATCGAGTTCGATACTCAACTTGTGTTTGGTATAAAAGAGCTTCACATTTACCTAAAGCCTTACTGTGAGCAGTATTAGGACCACTGACATGAATATGTTATTTCTCTTTTTTCTTCCAATTAGAAAATCCTTCACTAACAAAACAGTCGCCTCCTGACTCTTTACTTTGTTTTGATTTAAATAGATAGCAAAATGCAACATCTTTTAAAATGTTATATTCTAACCAATTAGAATATTCACTAAACCAAGCTGGATTAAATCGTCTTGACTTTGTACTAGATTTCTTAAGTAGAAAAGTATGATTTCGAGGCTGACAAGGACCTTTTAGTAAACATGCTATATGAACTTGATCTCGAATATTATAACTATAATCATAAATTTTGGTTCTTAGACCAAGATCCGTGGGTAATTCTTCTAGATTGATTTCTGCATAAGATCAACCATAATCTAAGATATGTTTCTTCTTTGAAGATGATAGCTCTACCGTCTCTATTGTTATTTTTCTTTTATAATATCTGTTCATATTAATTTTGAATTAATTCTAAAAAATATTAATAATAAGAATATGACATTTTATTATATAGATTAAGAAGTATAAAAACTTAAAGTCTTAGAAAAATTTATAACTTACTTGCTGAGTTCATATATCCAAACAACTATTATTTGATAACAAATAATCCTCTAGCTTGAACTCTGAAATTAATTTTAAAAACCTATACAAGTAATGTGAATATAAAAATAACATTGAAACAAACGAAAATATATAGAGCATAATGTGAATGTAAAAATTATCTGCAAAAAATTAACGGCACAGTAAAAATATCTCTTCATATTGACATAGAGCTAACTCTATGAAAGTATTCCCGATAAAAATATTGAAAACTATTGCATAAATTTAAAAATATAAGAATTTAACATTCTAAGAAAATAAACATTACATGTTCAAGAGAATGTTATTGAGAATTGAGATTAAAAACCTCTCTAAATTTTGCAAAAAAATAAAAAATAAACTCCCACGTGAGATAAAAGAATTACATTGATTATTTAATTTTTCTTGGAATTAGAGAGATTGATTTGCAATTACAACTTAAAAGGCTAAAACCTACTCTATATTTTAATTTTATATTTAGAATATATATATATATATATAAAAAAAAATTCTATTTTTATTTAGGGTATAGGAAATCCAATGCACTAGCCACCTAAATTAACCGAAATTTTCGAACCCCAACCACCTATAATTAAAATCACACAAAAAAAATCTCAGAAACGCATAGGACAGGATTCGAACCTACATCCCATGGGTTAAAATAGACGCCTTTGCCACAATAAAAAATTCATTTTATCATAAATATTATCAACTATTACTTTAAAATTTATATTAAAGTACAAAAATCGTGGGTGTATGATATCAGCATGAGTGTAATGTTGAATAAAATAGAGTTGTTGTATATGTACCTTTTTATTTTATTTTATTTTATTTATATCACTAAATTATTGTTTTGTTTTAGCACATTGACACATTTATTAAGTTAAAAAAGATATTTAACATATTTAAAGACACAAGTATAATATTTAAATGTAGTCTGACACTTTAAATTTAATTTATTCACCACTAAAATTAAACAAACTCATTAAAAAGATGGACATTTATGTACATGTAACATAACATATTTAGGGACTGTTTGGAATTGAAATGATATAGAATGTGGAAAATTCTGATGTCTGAAAATTTTGATGTCTAAGGAGTTCTGATCGAGTATTATGATTCAAGTACTGAGATGATATACGATACATGAAAGGAAAATAGCGGTGAGATATGATACATGTTCTGAAAATGGGCCCACAAACAATTAAAATCAGTAAGATAGGAGCCTCCAAACACTGAGATGATATAGGATGTGAGGACATACATCTCATGTTGGGCCCCCAAATAGTCTATCAAGGATATGTCCACCCCCAAACATATTAATACAAAGCAATTTAGTGACACATTTTTTTATTTGCAAACTTCTATAAGAACATTGAATAAACAATTTTGAAAAAAAAAATATATTTCTAAACTTTGCTATTTATACCGATTAAAACCTCAAATTAATAATAATAATACTAATTACGTATATATATATATAAACATGAGCAATTTTATTGGAACAAACTTACAAAGTGCAATATATATGAGATATTATATGTTGTGATTTTAAAGGGGAATACATAATTTATTTAAATAACTCAACCTGACACATTAGTTCATGGGTTGTTTTTTAATATAAATAAATGAACCAAAATATTTATAGATATAGTAAAATGTCACTATCTATTAATGATAGATACTGATAGACTACTATCATCTATAACTCATATACACGAATAGTCTAGTCAAATTATTATTATTATTATTATTATTATAATATTTGTATTGTAACCAATTAGGGCGTGTTTAAGGCAAATATTATCTTACAACTATAATAACCACCTCTTGCTATAGTAAATATTATTTTCAATTATTTAATTAGCTATAGTCAACCCTATTCCTAAAACCTAATTTACTATCGTATTTACTATTTGCTATAATTTTTACTATTTTACATTTATCATGTTTTATTCTTTGCTATAATGTCTATTATTTCTTTTTTAAATTAAAAAAGTTTACACCTCAAATATATATTATAATTAAAATTAAAATAATCTATACTTTAAATATAAATTATTATAATCCAATTATAATAATCTAAAACCATGATATGGTCCTTGTGGTCACCGATTCCAATTATTTGTCTGGAAAAGGATAAATGCTAATATTTTCTTCCATTTCTTTTTTCTAGAAATGTGAATTTGAGATTCGCATGCCGGCCCCACTCTGCTAAGATTTTGATATTGTCTCACGTCTTAAGCGATACGACGTCGTTGTCTTCAAAATAAAGACAAGAATACAAATTTAAATTATACATAAATCAGACCAATAACATTATGGAATTTATTTATTTATTTATTTTTGTCGTCCTTTTCTAAACAACAGCAAGGAAATGGGTTAAATTATATAAAATGTTCCTGAATTTTAGTGTAAAAAATACTCCTCATCTCTGAAGCTTCGAAAATATTCTAAAATTTTTATTGAAGGGAAATCGATAAAATTTTGTTTAAAAAATACTCTTAAACTTTTAAAATTTTCAAAAATACCTTTAACTTGTAAAAAAAGGTTCAATAATATATTTATCATTAGTATGTAAACAAAAATTATTAATACTTCGTTACAAAAATAACTGTCAAATTAAAAAAAAAAAGTTTTAAATGCTCCTACAAGTAATATGGTTATCAACTTTTTTTGAAATTTTTTTTGAAGTTTGAAAAATCTAATTTTGAAACAAATTATACAAATTTCCTTTTTTTTTTATTTTTCTTCTTCAGATAGCTCATTTCTTTTTTCTCTTAATTTTCCTATTTTTAGCTTAAAACAATTTTCTCAATAGCCAAAATTTTAAATTAAAACATAAAATCACACAAAATTCTTAAGTCAAAATATTTCCATAAAACATATCAAAATGATAATAGTCAAAAAAAAAAAATGTATTTGATTATTAACACATACAACTACTAACATACAACTTTGTTAAAACATTTAAGTCCTAAAATCCACTAATGCTTATTTTATTCTTTTTCTTCTTATTATAGTCCATATTACATTAATTTAAGTGTGCAGTTTTTTTTTTTATTATTATTGTTTTTTTTTTTTATAAACAAAATGTTAACAAAAATGGAGGCAAGGGGTATTGAAGAAGGAATAAAAGAAAAAAAGATGAAAATAAAGAAGTAAGGCAATATTATCGATTTCTGTTCATTCAACCGTAAAAGTATTTTTTATTTTTATTTTTTTTTAAAGTTTAAGGATATTTTTTTACACAAAACACTAACGGTAAGAGTATTTTTAAACTCATTTTAGAAGTTTAATGGTATTTTTGAAACTTTTGTAAGTTCAAAAGTATTTTTGATATAAAGTGCAAAGTTTAGGGGTATTTTGTATAGTTTGCCAATCTTGAACGGAATTTGTCTAGCGAATTAACCGGGTTATTAACTTGGTTTTGTGATGTTGATTTTTTTTGTCTGTGTTCAGATGATTAATGGATAATGGAAACAACAACAAATATATCGAATATTATTAGTGATTTGTTGTTTTTGTATATTTCATTGAATAATCAAATTAATCAAGGTAATCTTACAAAGACGAATGGAAGAACAAATAGATACCAAAATATAAAAAAGGAGAATATGATTAGGCCATAGTTTATGTTAACAATGATATTATCTTAAATGGAATAACTTTGTTGGAGTGTTACATTCTTGCAAGTAAATAAAAATTAAAATGTCATAATAATTGCTTCAACTAGCAACTAGTAGAGAAAAACTTTGTCAATCAATGATGTGTGCTGTATTAATTTTCTAATTTTGCTTACTACTTCAATCTCAATAAATTTTGATTACGTTGTAAATTTTCCGAGTTGATGCTAATAAAATTGTCTCGTTAAAAAAAAAAAAAAACTTTTATTGATTTAGTTATGTGATGTAGCTTATGTTTTCAAATTTTCAATTGGTTTATTTTGTTTGTTACAATAATCTAAATTAAATTAAAAAAAATCATTATAAAATGATGTATAATTTTAAAATTTTAATTAAATTATCCAAACATTTTGATTAGAATTATAATATCGTGAGGGGTTAAACCATGAAAATCATTTCTATAAATTTGAACTTAAAAAAGAAAGGGGAAAACAGAAATCATTGTTGATAGAAATTAAAAAAAGAAAAAAAATCAACGCCCACGATTCTCGTGGAACACGTTGCAAATTTAGTTAAATTTACCAAAATACCGCTTTTGAGTTCCATTCTACAAAAACCTCTGTTGTTGCTCTCTTTCGGTGCTTCAAAACGAGAGTCCCAGTTTTACAAATTTTCTAAAGAAACTTTATTCGGAGACTTCATCGATCCTGTCCACGGCGGCAATGGATATTTTATCGGCGTTTCTTTTCCCATCGCCGCCATCACTGTTCGTTAACGTGATGACAGTGGTGAGTTCGGCGGTGGTAGCGGTGATAGGGCTTTCGGAAGCGAGAGGAACGCATTTGCAGTATTCAAAGTTCTGGAATACGAATAATAGTGCTACGAAATCATCTAACTCAGAGCAACTCAGGATTTCTTCAAGATTGGGGATGCTCCTGCTCTATACACCGGCAGCTCTCGCCGGCGCTGCGTCGTTCTGGTTCTTTCCGGATGATGATTGGAGGATTGTTCTGCTTAAGTCCGCTCTCACTCTACATTTCTTTAAGCGGGACTTTGAGGTACTCTCTTCCTCTCTAATTTTGTTCAATCTAAACCAAGAAATAGATTTATCTTGTATAGTGAAATTTCGTGCTCTGTCTTTGTGATTAATACTTAACGATTTGCTTTCTTGTGACGAATTAGTTGTTCAATCTTGTTTGGTTCGTTTTTTTGTTCTTGATTGAACGAGAATCGGGGATTTGTTGAGAACGTGTCGATCTTGCTCTGTTTATTCGATTCGATTTGAATTTATTTGATTCATATTATTGTGAGTCATTATTTATTCAAAATGTTAAACTAGTTTTCAGATCTAGTTTTTGAGATGTTAGTTTTCAAATCTCGAGAGTAAAAAGAATTTTTAATTTTTTTCAAATATTAGATAATCTAACCAAATTATATACATTTTCAAATTTTTATTTATCTTTATATTCTGATGTAATTTATGAGCACTTTTTGTTTACATAATTATATAAATTTCTAAATTTCTAAATGAATTTACAAATTAGATTTTTTCAAATGAATGATTGAAAAAGGTAAGATATGAAAAATATATAATATCTCGATCGAGAATTCACCAATCGATATTAAAAAAATATGAAAAGATTAGACTTTTGTAATCTTTGCGAGATATATTGAGAAAGACCCAAACCATCTATAAGTAAGAAAAAAATTAATTTTTTTAATTAAAATCTCGATGAATTATTTGAATAGTTTTAAAAAAGATGCCAATTTTATACAATGAAAACTTGTTTATGACAATTTCCCTCTTGTTTAAGACATTTCTATTTCTTTTTGTAGTAAATTTTTAGTCTAAGAATAATACTTTTTTCCTTACTAGTGCAGGGATCTCCTTCTCCCTTACGGTTTAGCTGAATTTAAAATAATAAAAATAATAATTAATTGAAAAAAAATCGAACTTCACAGTTCGTCTAAAAAATACTCCTAAAACATCCTACGATAATTAAAAAAAAAAAAAAAAATTTTGTAAATTTATTGTTGGCCCTATATTTATATCCACTTCAAAATTGTTTCTATGTGTAATTTAAATCCAAATAATATGGATTAGGTAAGTTGTTTGAAATCTTAGGGAGTGTTGTTTGACGAATGTAAAAACTTCAATAGTGTTTATTATTATAATTGAAGTTGAGTTTTTTATATTTATAAAGTGGGCCAAATCTCTTCAAAGTAGTTTTTTTTTTTTTTTTTAAAAAAAGTGCTTGAGTTGGGTTCATAACAACTTGTCTAGAGTTTTTTTAGTGTATAAGATATCACGATATCACAAAACTATACCCAACTCAAGCAAATCCATAAACAAGATGTTTTTATGTGTTCTTCACATTCTCTATGGAAAAAATCCTACAGGTATTGTTTGTTCACAAGTACAGTGGCTACATGATACTTGATTCAGCAGTTATAATCTCCCTCAGCTACTTCTCTTCTACAGCACTCATGATATACACTCAACAGCTTTCAAAAGCACTTGTAGAGCCATCCATTGATCTGAAAAACATTGGAATTGCTGTGTTTGTGATAGGCATTATTGGGAACATGTACCACCATTATATTTTGTCTCAAACTAGAAAAAAGGGAGAAACAGGCTACAAAATTCCCAAAGGAGGCCTCTTTAGCATTGTCATTTGCCCTCACTATTTGTTTGAAATAACTGTATATTTCGGGTTCGCTCTCATTTCTCAGACACTCTACTCATTGTGCTTTGCCATTGCCACTGCTATCTATTTGGGTGGAAGAAGCTACGCCACTAGGAAATGGTATGTCTCTAAATTTGAGGACTTCCCTCAGCATATCAAAGCCCTTATTCCTTTCGTATTCTAGTCTTTGGTTAAATATTCAACTTTGTTCTCATTTGAAAAATACCCCCTTATACTTTTTAAAAGTTATGCAATATTATTCTTGACATTTCATAGAACGGAAAATTGGATCAATACACTTTTTAAAGTCTCAAGGTAATATTGCAACTTTGGAAAGCGTACATGGTACTTTCAAAATTAAACAAAGAACAAAGTTGAAGGTATTTTCTATAATTTATTTTGTTATTGTTCTTCATGTTGTATCATTTGTATTCGTCCAACGTCTCTGTATCATTTATATTCGTCCAATATCTCTTTGTAGCATCATGTATAATGTTAAAATTTGTGTTTTGTGGTCGGCTTTATGAGAAAGATAAACCATGGAAGTTGTTGCATTGTAGCGTCTACGTTGAATAATTTTCCATACATTTGGAATCCTCCTATTATTTTAGGAGGAGCTTTGGGTCATTTCACTTTATGTAATCACTGTACTGTATCAAATTGTGTCTTTGGCCATAATTCAATAATTTTCTTTTTTCTATTTGAAGAAAATACCATTGACTTGTATGGGATTGCTGTTATAAAATTTATAATCACATGTCACAGTATGGGGCCATTTTTAATTGTTCATATCAGGTCCAATCACATTATATATATATATATATATATCTTAGTATTATTTATAGTCGCTATGTTTTGATTACTCTATAGTCACCATATACCTATCCCTTTATTTATTTAAACTACTTACGACATAATCAGTTGACTTTCTATTTTTTGGTTTTAGTGTGTAGAAAACAAGTTTAAAACTAACTTTTGTGTGGGTAATTAACAAAACGCGTTTGTTGTTTCAATGAGATGAAATAAATGAAGTTAGGTTTTAAAGAAATTGTTGTGGTCAAAAGATCAAACTTTTTTTTTTTTTTTTTTTGAAGGAAAAAAGGATCAATTAATACAATAAAGAATTTCAACTTCGAATTTCAAAGGAAAAAAATAATTAGTCAATTGTTGTTGAATTATAATTGTCAAAACATTAATTAGATAAATTAGTGTTGGATTTAAGTATTAAATGAAAGGTAAAAAAAAAAAAAAAAAAAAAAAAATTAGGGAGCCACGTTTATTCCCCTTTTATGTAGTTTTTAAGGTTGAAAATTAATTATAAAAAGCTTTATTTGCCATTGAAGGGTAAAAATAAATGGCTATTTTCAAATATAAGAGACTGAGTCAAGTTATTTACACATATAGTAAAATGTTACTGTCTATCAGTGATAGATCGTGATAGACATTTATCAATGACACAAGTAGATGTTTATAATGATCTATGAAGCACAGATATAGATATAGATAAGGTTACACTTAAGGATACACCTTTTTTTGTATATTTTTAATGTATATATATTTATAAAAAAATGAGGATACTGATACATTGAACATACATTTTTTTCTTAAAAAAATTTAGGATATAGATAAATTTAATATATAAGTTAATAATAATAGCACAAAATATAATACAAACATTGAAATACAATACAAAAAAAGCAACATCTAAGATGTTGAAATACAATAGTTAATAAAATGCAATAGAAAAAGTGACTCATATTACAAATAAGAAGAAGATTAGAGGGTGAAGTATAAACGAAAAATTATTGAATTGTTGAAGATATCCAAATGGTTTATATTTTGGTGGATTTTGTGGGGACTCAAATGTAAATATGAAGATTAGATAATTTTAGGGTTTGGTCGTTTATTTATTTTTTTTTCATTTTAGTTTTGGACTCGAGTAATGAACTTCTTAAATAAGTTGCGTACTTTTAGATTAGGAAAGATTAGATGAGTTGTTTGTCTTTTTTTCTTAAGTATCTGAAAGTATCGTGTCTGATACGAATTCTTTGTCTCACATGAAACCAACGCAGTCCGTAACATCTTGATACAAGTTTTACCCTTTAAAACCATTGCGATTACCCAAAAACAAATCACACTTCTTTTTCCATGAAATAACATTTCACTTAAGAAAGATGTGTATGGTTAATAATTGAAACCAAGTGTTTTAACTGAATCAAAGAGTTTACAATTTGATTATAATGAGGATAATGTTAAAAGGAGAAGCTTGGAGATAGGAGTGGATACAAATTCCAAAATTAGAAAAAGCCTTCACAATCTTTTAAATTAATAAATAGATGTACTAAAATAATTTAAAATTTGGAAATATTTTATATAGTTCTATCAAAGTAATATTATTTTATTTGTCTATTTCAAAAAAAATATTGTTTTATTTAAAAGTAATAATATTTATTATTTTATTTATTTATTTTTTTTTTTTGCAAAAGAGAGAATCATTTTTTAGCAATATTTTTATTCTTAGTTTTCTAGCAAAAGAAGATAGGTTTTTTTTTTCCTTTAATAACTCAAAAGGAGATAGTTACTACTTACTAGTCAGATAATTACAAAAAGTAAAAATAAAAATAAGCAATGCTTCCATCTTATTATAAATATTTATAAGCTCTTACACCTAAACAATAAAAGAGAGTGAGGGCAGAATATACTAATTATTATTATAAAGATTTTAATTACAATTTTCATTTTTTAAAAGTGAAGTTCATAAATAAAATATATTTTTTAGATCAATAAAATAACTTTTCTCGAAGTAACAACCGCCACCCACATATTGTGAAAAAAAAAACGAATGAAAATAAAATAAAAATTTGATAGTTTGAAAAAAGAAAAATGTCACGCTTAATTTTAATGAAAAACATAAATGTATTGAATTAATGTTAATAAAGTATATTTAAAAACAACTAATACCTTTATAGGGTCACCATCAATATTCTGCCATATTTGAAAATCGTTTTTGTTTTTTTTGCAAAGGTCATATATATTGGATTTTTTCCCTAAAACTAGTGGTTCGATAAACTTCTTCCGTTAATCAATATAGATGTTATTGAAGTTTGATTCAATAAAGTTGTTATTGAATGCATGAATTGTTCATTTCATTTTACAAATAACCTAAATTTAATAAACTAAGATCCATGACTATTACATGAATACTTGAACTTTATGTACTTATTCTCAGGACACTATTGGATGTGACCCACTTTGTAGATTTTGCAATTCGTTCATGTAGAGACATGCGAGTGAGGGCATCCTATGCAAAGAGTTTATATAAGATTGAACTAAGAAATAAGTCACTCTTATTTTATTAAAGTTGTTTACTGTTTAAGACTGACTATTTCAAAGCGATGACCTAGGTAGCTTGACCTTAAGCTAACTATGAACTATTGTTTATCTGGGATTGTCTTTAGATTTGCATGGATGAGGGTTGACTCAACAGCGTCGGCTCAATAAACCTCCCATTTTAGGGGCGGGTAGATAGCTGGAGACATAGGTTGCAAGATGGAATTCATTCCTACCACTTTAGGGATAGTAAAGAGGTTGTTCCCTTAAGTGCTAACTCCGGGTCTTGAACAAGGGGTCCCACCCTCTCATTGGTCTGAGAGGGACGCGGTTTAGTGATTGGATCACAAACCAATTATTCATTATGAAGGAACTCTTATCAAAGAGTACCTCTGAGCAGAAGCAAGATCGTTCCAAACTCATTGTGACAGAATTACCGCATTCACAATCAAACAGACTAGTTATGCATTTAACAACAAATTACAGGTATGCTTTGAAACTTTAATCAACAAAAGAGAACAAGATACATACCAGTTGAAGAACTTATCTTCACAGAAATGTCACTCTTGTCCAGAAAGCCAATCTCGCTCTCGCTGAGATCTTCAAGGCAATCGTCCACCAAATCGCACTATTGTCTACCCATGAATAGACTCCTCACGAACGAAGCAACAAGGAAGACTCCATCTTGTGTAGCTGAGTTCCTAGCTCCCAAATTAGACGAATCCCTAAAGTGGTAGGTTTGAGTCGACGATCTGGCCACTCTCACCCATGCAAATCAAAGGACTACCCTTAAAGGCAGAAGTTTCCAACTCACTCAGGATTGAGGTCATGTTACCTATGATCATCCTAGTGAAGTGAAGTCTCTGTCATGAACAACGTTATATAATGAGACTATAACACTTCATGGTTCAGTCTTATACAAATTCCTTTGTATAGGACGCCCCCGCTCGCATGTCTCCACATGAATGACCAGGATCAGACCATCTGTAGCAAGTCACAACACTTGTAACTATTCTACAAAGCGAGCTACATTCATAGCGTTACCAGGATAAAGTTTCCCTCCTATATCCATATACTACAGATCATTTTGGTTATCACTTAAGACATGAACCACCTATATGTCTCCACATACATGCTTAAGTTACAACGACAACCAGGGATCTTAGTTTATTGATTTGTGGTAAAGCAATTAAAACATCTAATGTTCCATAGAAAAAAGTGAAGAAAATATCATATATTATTACATCACAAACGTTTGTTCAAAACTGTTTTTACAATCTATAGGACCCAACGAGAGTTTAAGGCATCATCCCAACACATTAGAGGACCAGTGAGACTTAAGAAACAAGATGTAATCTCGGGGATAAATCAGCTTTTGACTCAGCTATTATTATGAACAACCTGTGAAGGGTTGACTTATTGATTATAGTTATATCAATAGACACAATTATATATACAGTGAAGGGAGTGCAACTGCTGGGCTTTAGTAGAGTGACCCGATAGTTAACGAATGTTGGTTAATTAGGTTATAGAGTTTAGCCGGTTAATCTCGGGTCGTTGGAGCCCATGATCTGTAGGTCCATTAGGTTCCCTATTAGCTCACAAACGGATTAAACCTTAGAATAGCGTAATGAGAGAATTCGAAACGTTCAAATTCGAATTGAGAAAATCATTTATTATTTATGATATAATTAAACGTTTAATTATCAAATTAAACAAAATTGGAGAATTGGATAATGCTTAAATATGATTTAAATATTAAAGTTATATGCATGGGAGTTCATGTTTGTGGAATTAATGGTGTAAATAATTTAATATTTGATATTAGATTATTTTAATTAATTTTATTTAAAATTAGAAATTTGAATTTTTTGAAAAATTCAAAATTAAATTCAATTTTATTTTTAATTTAAAATTTCTAAAAATTTAACTAAATCCTTATCTCTCGGTGCCCTGACTGCTTCTTTCCTAGGATCGGACTCATATGACTTACACTTTTTGCATTGCCTGTATCCCGAGTACCAGGGGTAGGCGGTCCGCGGGGCGTTTGAGGCTTGACTAAGAATAAAATTGGATTTAAATTAAAAAATTGAAAAAAACCCAATTAAGTGGGGTTTTCCCCATTTTAGACACCCGATTCCCACTCAAATTCAACTTGTTTTGGTGTCAAGTGGAGAAGCAATCAGATTGCATGAATTTTTTTTTTAACAAAATTCAGTTTAATTGATTGAGGAATTCATGCATGCAATTCCAAAAATTTGAGAGAGAAGGTTCTCTCTAAGTCTTGACATTCAGTCTGAAATTTCCTCAAAATTCTCTCAAATTTAAGCTCGTTTTGGATTCCACCACCCAATCTAAGATCCTGGAGAATAGTAGAGAAGATCAAGTGGTGGTCTACAAGCTTTTGGAGTCAAGAATCAAGCTGAATTCGAAGTTAAAAAGGAGTTCTTCAAAGGTATTTCATCAAACCCTATTTTCTGTTATGAACATACTTACTTAGGTGCTAAAATGGATGAATTATAGTACTTAATGATTCTGTTTGCTTCCGCTAATTGTATGCTAACTCCAATAATATATTGTTAAAAAGGGAGAGGGATGTAACAACATGAGGTCAAGGCACAAAAAAAATACAAAACATCAAACAACCCCGCAACCAAAACAACCAAGTCTAAAAAGGTAACAACACCACACACTTTAAGGAAAATGGTTCCAAGGAGAACTGTCCATATGGGAACCCACAGTTAAAGCTCCCAACCACACAGAACAACTATGCATCTCAAACCAAATGTCAAGACTAATCACTTGAGGAGGACGCAAAAACACACAATAGACACGTCTTTTCGTTTGTGCCAAATACGGTAAATAACAACACACCAAGTAACTCTTCAAACCTTACGCCTCAAACGATTCCTTTTATTAAAGTGCAAACCCAAATGAGCTCAATATCCTAAAACAAAATTTAATAGGAATACCGAACCCAAGAAAGCAAGTCCTTTCATAAAGTTTTATTAAATAAATACTCAAAGAATAAATGATCCTTAGACTGCACACCACCTGTACATAGAAAAAATCACAAGGAATGTCAGGAAACCACCTCCTAACATGATCACGAGTCTGCAACTAATTCGAAATAGCAAGCCAAGCAATGAATGTGTGCTTAGGAATATTACCTCCAAATCAAAGAAGGTTTCTCCAAGAAACCACATGTTGCTTAGGACATAAAGCTACCAAGCACTAGCAACCAAAAACAAACCAGAACTACAAGGGAGCTAGAGAAACCATCCTCTCGCCCAACCTTTGTGTTAACCAAATGAACCTGCATAGAAAGGTCAACCAGATCCCCAGATGCGGAAGGCCAGTTCTAAATCTCATCAGAACGGAGGAAATCCTCCACCTTAGTGTTGATGTTAATAATTAACATGCAGAAGCAACTAGGATCATAAACACTCTAATTATCTCACTTTTAGAGATTTAGCATGCATGTTCATAATCAAAATTAAGGTTTGAGAAAAACAACCTTTGAAGAACTAAAAAATCCAGCAATCTCTCCTTGAATTCTGATCACGAACCGTTCGTGGACCACCATAAGAATCTTCCTTACTATTCTCCGATCTTGGAATGGATTGTGAGATCCAAATTGTATAAGAATTGAAGGGAATTTGAGAGTTAAAGAACTTTGGGGTAAAAAATTTAAACAAAAAAATTAACCCAAATTTTTCCAAAATTGCATGAAGAGCTTTACCATTAAAACTTCCTCCAATTTATTGAGCATTTACATGCATGAAAATGCATGAAAATTTGGCACCACAACTAATTTAATTGTAATGGAAAAATAGGTGTTCAAACAAGATTGAAGGTGAAAAAAATGGGAATTTCCCACTTTCCATTTTAAATTCATTTTTCAAATTCTAATTTAAAGTGATTTTTCCTTAATTTTAATTAAAATTAATTTAAAAAATTAACTTGAGATAAAATTAATTTTAAATAATTGATTAAATAATTAATAAAACACCTATTCCGAACATGAATCCCTATTCATGTATGCAATATTTAAATCAAATTTAAATATTTTAAATTCTCCAAGTCGTTTAATTCGATAATTAAACGTTTTAATTATATCATATATAATTAATAATTCCCTAAACCTAATTTGAACATTTCAAATTCTCTCAACATATTGTTCCAAGGTTTAGTCCGATACGACTAGCAAGGGGAGCCAATGGACCTACGGCTCATGAGCTCCAGCGACATGAGATTAACCGGTTGAACTCATTAACCCAATTAATCAATATTTGTTAACTACCGGGATACTCCACTAAAGTCCAGTAGCTACACTCTCCTCACTGTAGATATATTTCTATCTATTTGATTTAACCATGATTAGTAAGTCGATCCTTCATAGGTTGTTGGTAATTACAATTCGATCATAATTACCTTTTTACCCTTGAAATTACATCTTGGTCTTTACGTTCCACTGACCTCTAATGAACAATTGATTTGTAATCCAACTAACAAACCGAGTCCCTCTCGGGCCTTAGAGAGGGCGAGGCCCCTTGTTCAAGACCTAGAGTTAGTACATAAGAGAACATCTTATCTACAAACCCAAGAAGCGGGTAGGAGTGAATTTTGTCTTGCAGGACTATGTCCTCAGCTATCTACTCGGTCTTACCCCTAAAATGGGAGGCTTATTGAGTCAGCGGTTGAGCCAATCTCACCCATACATATTAAAGGATGATCCCGAATAAACAGGATTTCATAGCTAGCTCAGGATTATGATCGAGTTACCTAGGTCATCGAGTTGAAATAGTCAGTCTTAATAGTCAACGATGTTATAAAGTAAAAGTCGACTATTTCGTGGTTCAGTCTTATGCAATCTCATTGCATAGGATGATCCCACTCACATGTCTCCATATGAACGATTCAGGATCACGTTGTTTGTAACACTTTACAACTATTATAACAATTACAAAGTGGGTCACATCTATAGTGTTTCCAAGATAAGGTACCCAACCTAATCCCTATACTATAGACCATTTTGGCTGTTACTCGAACTTGATCAACTTTTATGTCTTCATATAAAATTCAAGTATTCATGTTATAGCCAAGGGTTCTTAGTTTATTGAATTTAAAGTTTAAAACGGTGCAATTTACATATTCAATAACAACTTTACGGAATAAACCTCAATAACATCTTTATTGTAAATAGAATATGTTTAATGTTTATAAACCACGAGTTTCAGGACATACAACCCAACACTTATCTGAAAGGAGATATCGGTATCCAAGATAACAACAACACTAAACTGTTGGAGAATAGGGTCCCCACGAACCATGGATCATATCAAACTGAACAACGACGCCCATTCCCAATAGAGAACCAAACCAAGGATCTCATACTATCCCAAACTCGAAGAATAGCTTTCCAACACCAAGAAGAAGACGAACACGACCTAACCGCCCAAATACACTGCCCCACAAACTATACACCTCCACCCAAGCCACCCAAAGGGAACTAGAATAAATCAGAATAAGCCACAAAACTTCATAATGGCAGCAACATTCCAAGAAGTAATGTGGAAAATACCAAGACCTCCTTCCCAAAAAGGTAGACAAACATCAACCTAAGAAACCTTCGCACCCCCAACACTATCCACAGTCCACTTCCATAGGCAGGAACAAATCAACCGATCGAAATCTTGAATAACTTTAGCAGGAAAAACAAATACACTGGCCCAATAGACTTGGAATCTTTTCATAACAGACTGAATAAGTTGTAGCATACCAGTATAAGACAGAGCCCTAACAGACTAGCTCCTCACATTGGTAGTAACTCTCTCCAAAAGAGGCAAACAATCAACATACGAAAGCTTTCCAGAGATAACAGGTAAACCAAGATAACAAATAGAGAGAGAAGCGGAAAGCCTATGAATTCAAACAACCTATTATTCTCACCAATAAACAAGTCAGCATAAAGCATTGAACTTTTACCATCATTGGCAACAAGACCAGATAACCCATAAAACCTACTCAAAACAAACCAAACAAATGCCAAAGGTTGCGGTCACCGACACTGAAGATCATCAAATCATCATCGAAACATAAATGAATGAGATGAATCTGATCATACTGATTATGGAAACGAAAGAAAGAGGAGGGAAATTTAGCATACGAGACAATACCTCCATGGAAATCACAAAACGATAAGGAGACAGAGGGTCACCTTGACGAAGACCTCTCCGACCAGAAAAATACCCCTAAAGCGACCAATTAATAGAGATAGAAAACATGGGAGATGTGATACAAGCCCAAATCCAACTAACAAATTTACAAAGGGTACCAATAGTAAGCAGATTGCCAAAAAGGAAGTCTCAATGGATAGAGTCATAGCCTCATAAAGATCCACCTTTAATAAGCAATGCCTTTTACCCAAATTCTTTGATAACCCGCCACCAATTTTTGACAAAGAATAATATTACCCACAATACTACGACCTTTCACAAATGCGGACCGATTAGGACTTATGAAATAGGGAAGCCATACATAAAGACAATTGGCAATAATATTTGAAATAAATTTATATATAACATTACAACAAGAGATCGACCAAAAGTCTCTGAGGCCTCCAGGGTCAGGTTGTTTAGGAACCAAGGTGATAGATGACACATTCACACCTAGAGGGAGGAAGAAGGTATAAAAAAAAAAATGCAAGATTGCATCACCAAAATCCTGACCCACCACACTCCAAGCAAATTTAGAGAAAGCCATCAAGTATCCGTTTAGGCCAGACACCTTACCATTGTTGGGTTTTATGCCATAAAACACGTAGATAATGAATGTAATTAATTAACTGGCATCAATAAAGAGCTGTCGATGTTATTTCAATAGATGTTATTGATTGTGTTATATTTTATTTTGCCTCGATAACCCTAAATCCAATAAACTAATATCCAAGGCTGTCTTATGAGTCTTGAATAGTATGTGGAGACATACATGAATCAATGTTCAAGATACAACCTAAAGGGTCTATAGTATAGGATAAGGTTGGGTACCTTATTCTGGTGACACTATGAATACGACCCACTTTGTATTTGATACAAATGCAATAATCCAACACATTCGTAAAGATGACATGCGAGTGGAGGTGTCCTATGCAATCAGTTTGCGTAAGACTGAACCATGAAATAGTAACCACTAGATACAACATCGTCGACTAGTTAGGTTTCTATTTCAATAGGATGACCTAAGCAACTTAGTATTAATCCTGAGTGTATTATAAACTTTTGTTCACGAGGGATTGTCCTTTGATTTGTATGGGTGAGAGTGACCAATTCGCCAACTCAATAAACCTACCATTTTGGGGACAAGACCGAGAGGGGAGTTGGGAACATAATATTACAAGATGGAATTCACACCTTCCCAACTTTAGAGTAAGTAGATGAGTGTTCCTTTAAGTGACGTCTTCAAGACTTGAACAAAGGGCTCTACCCTCTCAATGACCCGAGAGGGTTTCTATTTAATGGTTGAATTATAAACAGGTTGTTCATTAGAGGAACACTGGTACTTAAGGATGCAAAGGTAACCCAAGGGTAAAATGGTAATTTGACCTAGTTGGTGTTATAAACACTCGTGAAGGACTAACTTATTATTATTCGTCTGTATTCATGGACACAGAAATATATCTACAATGTGGAGTGCAACTGTGGTCTTTAGTAGAGTATACCCACAGTTAATGAATATTAATTAATTTGGTTAATGAGTTTATCCAATTAATTTCATATCGTTGGAGCTTCTAATATGTAGGTCCATAAGGTCCCTTGTTAGCTTACTAAAGGATATTAATGAGGAATGATTTGAATGGTTCAAATCAATTGAGAAAATTGTATATTGATGTGATTAATATATAATTAATTATAGATATGATTTATAATTCAAATTAAGTAAGAGAGTTATCTTTGAATGAGATTCAAATATTAGATTTATATGAATTAGATTCCTAAAGAGATGTATACATATAAATATGTGATATTTGTATGTTAATTAACTCTAAATATGATTTAATATAGTTATTTAATTGTTACTTAATGGTTAATTAACTGATTAAGTAATGATAGAGAGATGGAAGAATATAAACATGTGATGTTTATATATATTAATTAATTAACCATATATATTAAATTAGATTTAATGTATGGTAATTTAATTAATGAGCAAATTAATTAAATAAGAAGTTATTTAACTAATAGGCACCAAAGGTAAAAAGGGAATTACTTGGAGAAGGGATAAACCCTTCTCCTTACATAATCATCTTATTAGCCCATTTAGGACAAGTGTGGTTTTTATGAAAAACTTACCCTAGCCTGCTTTGGACTCATGGCATATGTAGGAAGGGCTTGTCCAATACTTTTTATTAGTATTTCTTTGCCTGCTTTGGAGAAGAAAGATCTTTTCCATCCTTGAATTGATTTCCAAATTTTCTCTTGAATATATCTGAAATCCATTGATCTTTTCCTAGTTAGACTCGTAGGGATTCCTAAGTAATGACCAGGAGAGTCCATGTGGGAGATACCCAAAATGCTGCAAAGAAAAGTAGTTTTATCAGTGTTTATATTTGGAGAAAAATTTATTGCTAACTTTTCAGTATTTATGTCCTTTAGCTTCACCGTTTATTAGAATAGAAAAGTTGGTAGTTGAGATACATTCGTCTATAAGAGACCCATCTTGAGTCAAAACCCAATTTAAGCATGATATTATGGAGAAATTTCCATTCTACTCTATCATAGGCTTTGCTAAGGTCCAATTTGATTGTAGAATATCTGTCATGCCCTTTTCTCTTATTCTTTAAGAAATGAAGACATTCATGACCAAAAATTATATTATCTGTGATTGCACTTCCTGGTATAAAAGTAGCTTTAGAAAAAAGAAATTAAATGATTTAGTATAGGCTTTAGTCTACTTGAGATGGATTTAGTAATTATTTAAAAACTACATTGCACAAAGTAATAGGCCTGTAATCTCCTACTTGAGAAGGATTAAAGACTTTTGGAATTGATACAATATGAGTATTATTTAAAGAATGAACTCCCTTTCTATTATTTAGAACATCCAGACATTTATTGATTGTGCTTTTGCCAACTATGCTCCAATATTTTTGAAAGAAAAGGGCTGGATAACCATTAGGACCGGGGCTTTTGTAGGCAACATTTGATTGACAGCTTCCTCAATATCTTTTGTCGTTAAAGGTGTAAGTAATTTTTCATTCATTTCATTAGTAACTTTAGGAGTAACTATGTTAAGAATTGCATTAGTAGCCTCCTCGGAAGGATTTGATGAAGAAAAAAATGTCTTGAAAGTAAGAGATGAAAGTTTGTTCAATCACATTAATGTTTTCATTCCATGTTCCAGAATTATCTATTATGCCTACAATTTCATTTTTATTGTCTCATGGTTGCTTTTTTGTGGAATCATTTTGAGTTTTGGTCTCCCCATTTCAACCAATCCTCTTTTGATCTCCGTTTCCAATAAATTTCATCCTCTTCGAAAAGTTGATCTAATTCAAATTCTAGTCCATGTATTTTTTGGAAATCAGCTAGAGGACCTTTTTCATATTCATTTTGCAGTTCTTTCTTGCAAAAAATTATTCTACTTTTTCTCTGATTTAAGTTTCTCATTCCCCAGCTTCTGAGATATTTAGAGCAGCTGGACAGGTTTGAGATAAGAGAATCAATTAGAGGGGTGAAATCATGCCAATTACAAGACGATTCAATGATCTGCTTGCATTCCTCCTGTAAAGTCCAACACTCCTCAAATTTAAAAGGCTTGTCATAAAATTTTTCCCTTTTTGATTGATAATTCATTACATCACATAAAATAGGTATGTGATCCGATCCATTCCATTCAATATGGATTATTTTTTATTTAGGGAAAAGATCTCCAAAATTTTCATTACAAAGAAATCTGTCAAGTCGCTCCCATATTCTAAGTTTATGTCTTATTCCTGACCAAGTAAAAATATTACCACAAAATTGCATATCTCTGAGATTACAACCGTCAGTACATTCTCTGAATCTTTCTAAAGTTGAATAAAATTTAGGAGGGCCACTATATTTCTCTTGATCTCAAAGGATCTCATTAAGATTTTCATGTTTTATGGTAGGGCTGAGTTTCAATGAATAAGATTGAGCATTCCAGCAAAGTATTTTCATGTTTTATGGCAGGGCTGAGTTTCAGCCTCTGCCAATATGTAAGGAAGGTTTTGGCCTTCTTGATGATTATCATGGTTGAATTTTTTTCTTTTTTCATCTGAAGAAACATCATGAGGATCTAATATTTTCTTTATTTTTGCTTGAAAGAGAAATGGAGGAATATTCAACACTTCTTCCTTGGTTTTCCTCCAACTTTTTATTTTTTTTCTTGCAGATGGTGGAGTAATTGCTTCAGCAAAAGTGGGATTTGGGAGACTATCTCCCCATTCAGAAGTAAAGAAGTATTTAAATCAATTGAATACCCTTCTTCATTGTATGTTCTTTATTCATTCTATTGTAAAGATGTTGAAGAATTAATGTTGTTTCAATGATTTTTGGGAAAGGTTTTGGATCTGGAGGATTCAAAATTGTTCTGGAATCATTGACTGTACTAAAATCTATTTCTCTTGTCTTAGGAGCCGAACTGAATTTTGGAGGGACCCCTATGTGTGTTTCCTTACTCTTTCCAGACACCGGATGTGGAGGCTTTCTCTTGAATTGAGTAGGTCCTTAGTACTTTAAGCAATGACCATATTGGAGCAAATTTTCATCACTTCCTTTTTATCTTTCTTGGTATTCTTGGCAGGTCTTGATTGAATGGCCAATGGTACCACACATGAAGATATCTGCGAGTCTTTCATAGCGAATGTTGAACCATCTTCCTTCCAGGTAAGAGGTTGATTTAATTTTAATTGCATGTCTTAGAGGCTTTGAGATATCAATTGCTACACGAATTCTCATGTTCTCCCCCCCCCCCCCCCCCCCGGAAAAATTATCTTGGCATCAACCTCGATATATCTTCCTAACATGTTTATGATTTTCTCAGCCATGTAGCTGTTTTGATATCCAAGAGGAAGATCCAAAACTCTCATCCAAAAGGTGATTTCTTTGAATTCGTACTCTGAAATGCATAAGTAAGCCTTTGGATTTTCTAAAGCAATAAGATGTTTGTCAAAGAACCAAGGGCCAGAGTTGAAAACCAATTTTTTTTTGTCTTGAATAGAGCTGAATTAAAGGAGAAAATTCTAGCCTTGGGACTCAATGGAAAACCCCATTTTTGTTTCCCAAGCATTCATCATTGCATTTTTAATCATACTTATAGCCAAAATTTTTTTAGAAAAATACTTCTCTACTAGGTAGAATTTCAAATGGGAATTAATTTTCTATGTCATATCAAGAACACTGTCTTCTTTTGATACTTCTTCCTCTTCTGTAAGTCTTAGTTTCTTCAAATTCTTCAACAAATCTTCTATAATCATGGTAATAGGAATAACAGGTACTGAAATAGGGCTAATGGAAAGCCTGATTAAAACCTCACTTGAAGGAGGATTCTTGAAGGGATCTTGGTTCTTCGAGCCTCACCCTATAGTCTTTTTTTCAGTGTTATATATTTTTTTTTATGTATGATTAATTAAACATATTCATACATCATATAAAGTTATAAATGTTATAATGTATGGTGGAATGATGAATATGTATGTTTTTCATGGATCACAAATATAAATGTTATATTTTTCCATTGAAAATGAACCTTGCATTGGATGATACCATTTAGATAAATATAAGCGTTATATTTTATTAATGTCATTAGATGCAAATTATAGATTTTAGTATGACATTAAAATATAAGTGTTGTATGTTTAATGAGATAGATTAAAACCTATAATCAAGAGTTGCATGCAAACATAGGTCCAATTTTTTTTAAATGGTTTAAAATTGATTCACCTAGACCAATGTGGAAGTATTTCTAATGAGATTATAAATAGGTTAATCTATTAATTTTTTTTAATATGAGTAAAATGAATTCCATTAAAAGATTAAATGTATAAAATAATTGTTCATAAGGGACCTTTATCTAAGGAACGTTCTGTCTAGACGAGGGTATTTAAGTTGACGGAAACAGAACACCTCCACCTGAGAACCGACTTGGAAGGTGAATTGGGCAAATATTTTATAAGCATGCTATAGGTGATTGATTTTATTAAAGAGTTTAATAAATGAAATCAAGTATTATTAAAACATTCAATATAAATGTTATATTGAGTAAATTTAAAATGACTTAAGATTTATTACTCGAAGTTTAACTATAAAACCCTAAAGATAATAGAATACTTTAGTGGGAGAAAAATAGTATATGGGATATATCAATTTTTAGCTCTCACGTCTCTAAATGTTCACACCGTGAGATCCATGCTCAACTTCTTGTCACCCTGGGCACGACCTCCTTACGGAAAGTGTTTGCATGGGTCAATATCAAGGTGAACAGGGAAAGTATTCATAGTAAATGGGAGAATGATGCATGTCAATATATCCTATGATCTCCTGCATTAGGTTGCACTGTGAGAGTTCTATGGTCTGTCTGTATGTCGTCCTAGAGCGACCATCCCTCAGAGGGCCTGATCATAGAATTGGAACAACGTAAACTCCAGTAATGGATAGAGTTTCTTAGGTTAATCTTCAACAGTTGTCTTTCCCTTTGATAGCCTGTTGAAGCATACCTCTGGGATCCGAAAATGGTAAGGTCACATTGACTGAACAATGGTAGAAGAGAATGCCTTAAGTATTACAAAATGAACCTTAAGGACTAAACTTTAAGCTTGGGTTAAGTAAAAGTTTTAAATGATAAAATTTGACTAAGTGTTGGTGTGTGGTATGTGATTAAAAGACAATTGAGGTTAAGTGTGGAGCATGCGGCCAACCATTGGAGGTTAAGCAAAGCCATGTTGGACGCATGGTGAGGGAAATGGTTAGGCAGACATAAAGGCATGTTGGATGCATGGTGTAGTTGGTCAAGCTATTTGAGGTTAGGAATGGAATGGTCGAGCATAGCTATACGTTGTAGGGCCTCAGTCATGTGTTGAAGTAGCTCGGGTATGCGTTGATAGGTTACTATGTGTTAATGTTGAAACCATGTGCTAAGTGTTTTGAGGTAGTTGGTCGCGTAGAAAGGCAAGGGAAAGCCCATGCGACAAGGCTAAGCGATGATTAGCTCAATCGAGTTTAAGATAGGCTTCACAGGGGCATTGTGTAAGGATGGTTAGGCGTGGAGTTAAAGCATGTGATGAAGTATGTGGTGATCTTGGCTAAGGGGACTTATACACCAATGGGGTAGGCGACGAAGTAGGGTGTACTATGGACTTGAGGTTAGTATGGGCACATAGGAGGGATGCGATGGCCAAACCATGCGACCATGGTGAGTGGTGTATGTGTTGACAAAGGAGAACTTGGAGAGCAAGTCTGAAGTGCTAGCTCGTCCGGACATGTGGCTAATTAGGGGAAGTCTGGGATCTCATGCAAATTGAGGTGGACGCCTGAGAAGACATGCAAGGGAGGACATATGCATTGGCTAAGGGAAAGGAAGACACATCAGTGTCAATGTGGCAAAGGGTTGCGTTGGCAGCATGAAAAGGGAACACTTGGTCAAGCAACCAAGTAGGAGGTGTCGAGCTCAGAGGAACTTTGGACCCCTATAAATAGGATGTTTTGGGACGAAGGACTCTCACAAGTCACTCGGGCAATTCGAGTGAAATTAGTGTCAAAATTCTAAGAAAAGAGTGTAGTGAGAAGTCCCGGGCTACCATTGCGTTTGGAGTTCTGTAGTAGAAGGAATTTGCGTTGATAGCTAAGTGGTCCAGTTGATCGCATAGGCTGTCGCCTAGTAGCCCTATTGCGCGTCTTTGCTAGCCTAAGCGCGCGCCCCTTGCTAGACGCGCATTCAGAGGAATTCACGCCAGCGCGCACGGACGCATCTCAGCGCATGCCTGCGCGCGCTGCATCGCCCAGCTTGCACGCGATCAGGCAGGCACACGCTCAGACACCTAGCATTGCCTATGCGAGAGTTGCCGCTCATCAGCGTGCCTCCCTTCCCACCTACGCGCATAGACACGCCCACTTGCTGCCCAGTGCCCTACAACTTGCCAAAATAACCTCCAAAGGGTTGTTTTGGAGAAGTTGAGCCTATTTTTGGTTATTTTAAAGGAGGTAAGTTGGTTATTTTAATTTTTAAGGTTATTTGTGAATAATTTGGGATTATTGGATAATATTAGATTAATTTGGATTTTTTTTGGAAAAAGGAGAAATTCAAGGAAACGGGGCTAGGAGCTGGTTAAGGGAATTCCTGAAGAATAGAACAAGAGGAACTGTGAGTGGTTATTCTACTATTTGTATGTTTGATTTCTATGTATATATGTGATTATATATATAGTTTATATTTGAATTATTGGCATGATCGGGAAATGTTGTCTGAACTTGATTGTTGTTATGTTGTTGTCATAATGCGTGAGTAATTGCATTTGGAAACTGGATTTTTACCCAGGATATTGTTAGCATACTTTGTGGACGTTTGGCTAGGATTATCAGGGTATTTGGCTGGGATTGTCAGCGTACCTAAGCATGTATAACAGGAATTGTCGAAATGTACACATTCAGCAGGTTATAGGGTGCTGAGATTATTTCCACGTTAGTCATTGTGGGTTATTCACGGAGAATACCCAGAGAAAATATATAATCATACCAGGGATATCCAGCTGACAGGCTGGGGAGGTTACATTCTATTATGTGATACTTGTTTGATTCTGGAATTGTTTTTCCCAAAATGAATTTCTGAAGTCAAACTTATTTTTTGATAAAAGCGCCACTCACTGGGCTTATAGCTCATGTTTTCCATGTCTTGTTTTCTTCTCCCCCAGGTAGCGGAAGTGGATCGTTCTAGGAAAAGCCACATGAGGTCTGAACTGGTACTATCTCACAGGGTGGGACTCGGATCATGTCAACTGGAAGTCATTAGGATAGTTAGGTTAAAACAAGAAAAATAGTATGTGTAATCATTTATAAATTATTAATGAGTTATAATGTTTGTTTGTTAGCCTAGCTATTAAGTTGGTGAAGTCGGGCAGTTGATATCACAAAAGGGTGGTGTTAATTGTCTTTACATCCTCTTTCGGGTTTGGATGATAAGGCTCGGGAGGGGGTGTGACAATCATGCGAGGTGAAAATCTAACTTGAATATGATTCTAGTTAAAGATGATCTATGGTTTGTCTTAATGGAGAAATGTCCTGCAATCCCCGCTTATAATGCATCCCAAGCATTGAAGGATGTTATGACCGCTGTACGAAGACCAATGATAATGTCCGAGTCTATATCTTGACAAGTCTGTCTGACGTTCTTACCAAGAAATATGAGGTCATGATCACTGTACGTCAGGTCATGGAGACCCTCCAAAAGATGTTTGGACAACCGTCCTCTCAAATCTGGCACGAAGCCCTCAAGTATGACTATAACACCCGTGTAAAGGAAAGCCAATCAGTCAGAGAACATGTTCTCAGTCTGATGGTCCACTTCAATGTCGTCGAGACGAACGTTGCGATCATCGACGAGCAGAGTTAGGTGTCCTTTATTTTAGAATCTCTTCTCAAGAGTTTTCTTCAATTCTGCAGCAATTCGATTATGAATAAAATAGACTGCACATAACTACCCTCTTAATGAAGTTATTGACTTATCAGTCTTTTATAAAAAGTAAGGGACCGGTAGAAGGAGAGACCAATGTTTCCCATTCCAAGAAGTTTCACGAGGGTTCATCCTTTGAAACTAAGTCTATTTCATTATCTTCTGGTTCTAAGAAAATCTAGAAAAAAAGAGGGAAGGGGAAGGTGATGTGTTGGTTTCTCATGCGATGATATGTGGATGTGATGATCATACAAGTTCTCCTAACAAAGCCCAAGTATAAGCCTTCTTAGGTTCCTGGTAAGTCTAGGGTCGAACACAGGGACTACTTAGATAGATATGCGACAGACTCTCTGATTCTATTGTTGTGGTGATAAAGTAATGGATGGTGTTTTGATTTAGACTTTCCTATGCGATGGAGTTGAACGTGGAGTGATGAAAGCATAATGTTATAACAAGTATGCGATGAAGGGGTTGAGAAGAGATTTAGCTAACATTTCTCAAGATGGTGTACAAGTCATGCGATCATGCTATACACAAATATTAGTACTGCATTTCTCAATGCATGATGACACATTTCCTATTTCTAGGACGCATGCGATGTGTATGGAAAACAACAGATAGAACTTATTTCTAAGTCTCTGCTCTTGCTTATGCGATCTAATCCGACACTCTTAAGCTTAGATTCTATCTTTAAATTACTCTCTCGAGTACTTCCAAATGATGAATGATGCATACATAAGACAAGATGATCGCATAAAATGTATAATTTAAGTCATGCTAGCTAAGTACTTCTCAACCCATTCACAAATTTAGTTACTCATGCATGGTGTGGAGAGATTGAATATAAATCGAAATGAAGTTTCCATTTTTGCAAACAAAGTGTTGAGTACAAAACAACAAATGGATTGAGAAATAACAAGCCAGGTAAGCAATGTCTTGCTTTTCGTGGCCTTTTACACTGCTCTTTATCACTTCAACTTTGTTTCGATTTGCGGATTCTTACTCTCGCAAGGGTTGGACTTCTTTCCTTTCTATTGGTTTCCGGCAGTCTCTCGATCTTTTCGAAAAGCAATTTCTCTCGGCTTCGCCTCACCTCCTTGCCCTTTCTCGGTCTCTGTCTTCTTCTCTCTTTGGTAGCATTGGGTATTTATAGATTTCAAGGTGAAGCAGCTCTTCTTACTAATGATTGCAAAGATGGGCATTATTAATTTTCCTACTCTGTTGCGCCGTCTGAAAGTCACTGAAAGTTCAATGTACTTGCAACAATACAGTTTTTAACGGCTTGTCAACTGAAATTCGAAATTGACCGTTATCAACTTTACGTCCCATCATGATTTATTATGTTGTCACCTTTATATGAGGTCTTTATGCGATCGCTTTTGAGAAACTTCTCATGATCACACATTTAAGCGCGCTATCGCATTGTGCGCTTGGATCGCAATTTCATATGTGCCATCGCATTGTACTTGCACAGAATAGGCAAATTAACTGCTTTTATGCGATGATCATTAACGATCGCCATTCCTTTTAGTTTGGCGCTTTCAAACATAATATTGCCTATTTTACCATCGCTTTCTCCCATTGTTTTAATAATTTGAGTTGTAATAACTTGTATTTCTATCAGTTATCACACCCCAAATTTAAAACAATGCTTATCCTCAAGCATAAACTAAAGATTTTCTTTAAAATTTCAATCGCCCTCACCCTACCTAGGCTTCTCAAGGTGCCTTATTCAAATTGCTGAACCAATGACTTCTTAATTTCTATCCTAATCTCTCATAAAATATTTCTAATCTTTATGGACCGCGAGCTTAATCTTTAAAAAAAAAATCTTTACTCGTTTCCAGGACATCACATGATTTATTTCAAACTTTATCAAACCGGGGTGTTCACGTGATTTTGACCCTCACACGATTCAGATATTTGTTTTGTGATCTTGCGCTTGATCCGAGTGCCAATCTTTGTTTTGGCTTGCCCCCATGGGTGTCATGCAGACATCCAACTACGAGTAGGATCCGATCTCAACATTATATAATTTTTTTTAATCAAAATTTCTAAAAATAACAAGGTTGAAAATAACATTACTACCCTCAAATTTAACACGTAGCAATGTCCTAATTGCTGAAAGACAAAATTATTCATGTGATGGACTTAGGAAATTTCGTAAAAATAGTTTTGAAGGAAAGCTGATAGACCATTAAATTTTAGAAATGATTCGTGAATTGATTATCCTGAAATTAATCTGACTCTAGTACATGCAGTAAGAAAAGAAGCATAAATTTCATCATTGAAGTCATAATGGGTGGGGGAGGGGGGAATGCAGCGACCAAATAAAGCAATAAAAAATACAGGATTGAGTCAAACGAAAGAGGATGCGGTAGTAGAATTCAGCAATACTGAAAATGAGAAGTGCAAAAATTGAAATAAGATGAGGCAAGGAAGGATACAACCCCCAAATTTAATTTTTCGCCTGCATCATTTTGATCGCATCCTTTCGCATCCTTTCTTGTGGTGGGCTGATTCTTTGATTGTGATGGGTTGATTGAACCGGTCGCGTGCTTTGAGGTTATCGCATTGCTCCATGCATCCTAGGAATAGGAATGGTATCATGTGGTCGCATATTTGTGTGAATGTCATGTTATCATCGCATAAATAGAAATAGAGGTTTATGTGTAAACCCTGTAGACTTATCGCATATTTATCGCATGTGTTCTAGCCTTAGAAGCCATGACATTCATGCCGAGAGGTGGTTTACTATTGTATGCATATAGCATGATCGCAAGGCATGAACACATCCTAGGGAATGTTAGCCGAAACCCTTCTCAACCCGTTCACCGCATATTCATCGTATTTCCCATTTACCAACTCTTTTCGAACTCTGCCGTATTTGTTATTATTTTCATTAACGCAACAACAACCTAACACATTTATTCAACTGGTTACCGCAAGTTATCATAAAAATCTCCAACGCAACTATTTTCACAAGTCCCTCTGTTCGACCCTTGAGTTATCAGGAAACTCAGAGGAATTTACACTTGGATTCCTCTGGGGAAACTTGAGTGCACAACACAATCCCACCAACACATATAATCCATAATTTCCACATTCAATAAAACCAAGCATCAAGTTTTTGGCGCCGTTGCCGGGGACTTCGGCAAAATAGTTGTTAACGGTAATTTTTGTGATTTCTTTGCAGAATACTCAATCTCTGGCGAACTACGACTCGGAGATTGAGAGAACATTTCGAAGGAGACTAAGAGACCGCCAACAGCAACCACAATCCGATAAAGAAGAGATGGCGGAGCAACATAAGAATGAAGCACTAAACAACAACAATGTCATGACAAATCCGATTCTATTGGAAAACGATCGCTTTAGGCCTATTAGGGACTATGTATCACCAAACCTCTATGATTTCTCTTCGGGAATCATGAGGCCTGCCTTAGACAGAAGTAGATTTGAAATGAAATCGGTGATGCTGCAGATGATCCAGGCTGCAGGTCAATTCGGAAGAAGGCGTGGCGAGGATCCGCACGCCCATCTCCGTAGTTTTATTGAAATCTGCAATACTTTGTGTTCTCAAACATCTCTACTGAAGAAGTTCGACTAACATTGTTCCCATTTTCTCTATGTGATCAGGCTAGAAAATAGGCTTATTCGCTTGAACTAGGAGAGATCACTTCTTGGGAGCAAGTGGTGGAGAAGTTTATAAAGAAGTATTTCCTACCTACCGAGAACGTGAGACGGAGAAAGCTTATTACTAATTTTGAACAAGACATGGACGAATCGCTCAACGATGCTTGGGCGAGGTTTAAAAGGTTGGTCCGAGACTGTCCGTATAATGGGCTACCAGGTTGCCTACAAATGGAAAATTTCTACAACGGTTTGAATCTTGCTTCGCAGACCGCTGCCAATGCGGCAATAGCTGGTGGTCTACTTGACAAGACTTATGATGAGGCGAAGAATATCCTGGACCGCATCTCCAAGAATCACGAAGACTGGAGGGAGAGTGACCAGAGATTAAGACTCAAGGATTTTGACGCAAATAATGGTGCTATTGTCTCATTGCAAAACCAAATGATCGCAATGATGAATTTGATTCAAGGAATGATGATTAGCAGCCCAACATCGCAAGGTGGGAAAATCAACGCAATAAATCAAAACACCGTAAGGTATGCGACTTGCGGTGATGGGCATGCGATGGAAGATTGCCCGAAAAATCCCCAGTCTATATATTTTGTAAAGAATAACCCTTTTCAAACACTTACAACCCCGGGTGGAAAAACCACCCAAATTTTTCTTGGAAGAATCAACAACAAAATTTTCAATCTGTGACGCAAAAAGAAGGGCCACAAGGATTCTTTCAACGCAACAACGATCAATAGTGCAACCAAGCAAGTAGCTCACAACAACCACTGCAATCTTCTTCTCTAAAAGGCCGATTGAAGCAATATATCGAGAAAAATGAGACAGTGCTTCAAAGTCAGGCTACGTCCATCCGCAACCTTGAATTGCAAATGGGCCAGATTGCGAATGAGCTCAAAAGTAGACCGCAAGGGGCGTTGCCAAGTTCAACCAAGCTTCCACACAACCCATGGGGATCAGGTAAGGAGCAATGTCAGGTTGTGACATTGCGCAGTGGAAAGACTATGGAGGGAGGAAGAAAGGACCAGAGTAGAACAATTTCCATCGTAGATGAACCTGAGATTGCGACAACGCAAGAAGAAGAAAAAGAAAATGAAGCAGTGGAACCCGAGGTTGCGTCAAGCTCAAAGTCAAATGAAACAGGAACCGTGAAAGTTCAGTTACCACCTTTCCCTCAGAGGCTAAGGAAAAAGAAAAATGAAGAGGTACAGTACCAACACTTTCTGTCTATGCTAAAACAATTACATGTTAATATTCCTTTTAGTGAAACGATTGAGGAAATGCCTGCCTATGCCAAGTTTCTAAAGGACATGGTAACTAAGAAGAGAGGCGCTGGAAAATTTGCCACGGTGGCACTAACGCAATGTTCCAAATCTATTATCCCACCGAAGATGAGCGATCCTGGGAGCTTCACTATTCCTTGCTCCATAGGAGAACTCTATATTGGGCAAGCCCTGTGTGACTTGGGGGCCAGCATAAATTTGATGCCGCTGTCAATCTTTCGATAATTAAATATGGGGCAACTTGTGCCCACATCCGTGACTCTCCAATTGGCCGACAAATCTCTGGTTCATCCAGAGGGTAAGGTGAAGGATGTGTTGATCACGATTGATAAATTTATTTTGCTAGCTGACTTCATCATCCTGGATTATGAGGTCGATAAAGATGCGCCCATCATTTTGGGGCGATCTTTCCTATCAACGTGTCGTGCTCAAATTGATATGCACAAGGGAGAAATCACTTTGAGCATAAACGGACAAAAGCTCAAATTTAACATAATTCGTGCCATGAAATTTTCTGATGAGGAAGACCTGTCAGATTCTGAACATGACCTGAATTTGATTGAAGAAGAAAAGTTTGATGAAGAGTATGAAGAAGAGGATGTCGACACATTCGTAGCTGCCTGCAATGTGATCGTAGCAAAAACAAACAAAGAAGAAGGATTGATCGCAATGTAAAAAGTAGAGCCGAAAGAAGAAAGAAAAATAACGCAACCTTCTCTCGTGGAACCACCAACACTTGAATTGAAAACCCTACCAACACATTTGAAGTACGCATTCCTGGGGCAGAATGAGAAGCTGCCAGTGATAATTTCCTCCGCACGTAACACAGATCAAGAGAATGCATTGATGAGCATTCTCAAGATGCATGTGCGAGCAATTGGCTGGACTATCAGAGGAATTAGCCCTGCGTACTACATGCACCACATTCGTCTTGAGGACGACCACAAAGCAACCATTGAAAATCAATGCAGACTTAACCCTGCGATGAAGAAGGTCGTAAAAAAGGAGAGTATCAAGTGGCTGGATGCGGGCATTATCTATCCCATTGCGGATAGCACGTGGGTCAGTCCCGTGCAATGTGTGCCGAAGAAGGGAGGAATGATGGTAGTCCCAAATGAGAATAATGAACTAATACCGCAAAAGACCATCACTGGATGACGCATCTGCATGGACTACCGCAAATTGAATGCGGCCACAAAGAAGGATCACTTTCTTTTGCCATTCATCGATCAAATGCTGGACAGATTAGTAGGGAACGATTTTTATTGCTTCTTGGGTGATATGCCGGGTATAATCAGATCATGATAGCTTCTAAAGACCAAGACAAGACCACATTCACCTGTCCATGTGGGACATTTGCTTTTCGCCGCATGCCGTTTAGCCTTTGCAATGCACCAAGCACGTTCTAGAGGTGCATGATGGCGATCTTTTTAGATTATCTCGAGGACTCAGTAGAAATATTTATGGATGACTTCTCCGTTTATGGGAACACTTATGAAGTCTGCCTGGCCAACTTAGAGAAAATTCTGAAAAGATGTGAAGAGACGAACATGGTGCTCAATTGGGAAAAATGTCACTTTATGGTGAAGGAGGGAATAATGTTGGGAGACAAGGTCTCCCGAGAAGGGATGGAGGTGGACAAAGCAAAGATTGACGCAATTGAAAAGCTTCCACCTCCAACCAACGTGAAGGCTGTGCGAAGCTTCTTGAGGCATGCCGGATTCTATAGACGATTCGTCAAGGACTTTTCTAAAATATCAAGACCACTGAGTGCGTTGTTAGAGGAAGACAGGAAGTTTGAATTTGACAACAATTACCTCAACGCATTTAAAATTTTAAAAGATGCGCAGATTACCGCACCCGTCTTGATTGCGCTAGATTGGACACTCCCATTCGAACTTATGTGTGATGCAAGCAGGTATGCGCTGGGAGCTGCATTAGCACAAAAGAAGAAAACTATTTTGCACCCCATCCCATATGCGAGTAAAACTCTGAACCTTGCTAAACTTAATTATACCACCACTAAAAAAGAGCTCATAGCTGTGATTTTTTTGTTGGAAAAATTCTGGGCATATCTATTGGGAACCAAGGTACTCATTCACACTGATCACTCGATAATCAAATATTTGATGACAAAGAAGGATACAAAGCCGAGGTTGATCAGATGGGTTCTCCTCCTTCAAGAATTTGATATCGAGATAATTGATCGGAAGGGGACAGAGAATCATGTTGCGGATCACTTGTCCAGATTAAAAAAATCCTAAGGTTGACCGTAATGAATCTGAAGTGAGTGCTGTGTTCCCGGATGAGCAGCTGTTTTGCATAGAAGAACTGCCCTGGTATGCGGACATCATTAATTATTTGATTTGTGAACAATTTCCTGAAGATTACACCTACCATCAACAGAAGAAGCTCAAGAATGAATGCAGACACTATTATTGGGATAAGTCGAATCTATATAAAAGAGGTGCAGACCAAATCATTCGATTATGCGTCTCAGATGCTGCTCAACAACGCATATTATTACAGTCCCACGATTTGCCATATGGGGGGCACTTTGGAAGACAACGCACTGCAACCAAAGTTTTACAAAGTGGATTCTTCTGGCCTTCATTATTTAATGATGCTGCTGACTACACAATGAAATGTGATCGGTGTCAACACACCGACAACATTTCATGGAAGAACGCAATGCCAATGAATACTATCTTGGAGCTGGAACTATTTGATGTATGGAGGATTGATTTCATGGGACCATTCTCTCCTTCAAACGGTAAGCACTATATTCTATTTGCCATTGACTATGTCTCCAAATGGGTAGAGGCAATTGCATGCGCCGTAAGTGATGCGACAGTAGTCTCCCAGTTCCTGAAGAAAAAAATTTTCACGCGTTTTGACACTTCCCGTGCCATCATAAGTGATGAAGGATCACACTTTATCAACCACGATATAAAGAAGCTACTGTGCAAGTACAATATCCTCCACAAAGTGGCCACCGCATACCATCCGCAAACAAATGGCCAAGCTAAAGTGTCTAATCAGGAAATTAAATTGATATTTGAGAAGGTAGTCAAACCTTCGCGAAGGGATTGGGCAATGAAGCTTGATGAAGCGTTATGGGCATACTGGACCGCATTTAAAACACCTATAGGTATGTCCCCATGCGTTGGTATTCGGCAAAGCGTGTCACTTGCCTTTGGAGTTAGAATAGAAAGCATTGTGGGCGGTTAAAAAACTGAATTTCGATTTAAAGAAAGCAGGGGAAGCGCGAAAAGTGCAACTGGTCGAGCTAGAAGAATGGAGGAACAACGCATATGAAAATGCGAAAATTTATAAAGAGCGCACCAAGCGCCGACATGATCAGCGCATATGTAGTAAGACAAGTCGGGCAGAAAGTCTTGCTTTTCAATTCACGTCTGCGACTCTTCCCGGGAAAACTAAAGTCTCGTTGGTTCGAACCGTTCATAATTCGACAAGTACTTCCGCATGACGCGGTGGAATTATCAAATAACGACGAAACCGACATATTCAAGGTCAATGGGCAGCGAGTAAAGGCATACCATGGAGAAGACTGGCATCGCCAAGTCGACTCCATGGAATTAAGAAACCTTGAATGAAGAAGGAAGTAGGTGGTCCCTGTGTTATCAGATGATCGCAATTTATCAGGGACGTAAGGTTTTGGAAAATCTCAAGCTTCAGCTTTTTTCTCCATTACTCAGAATTATCCTTACTTTACTATCTTTTCATTTGTCACTTCTATTGCTACAAATATATATTATATATATATATACTACTACTAATAATAATAATTATAAATGCCTTTTATTTTGTTTAAAATAATTTGACCCTCTCTTTGTTTTCCTTACAACGATCGAGGCGCTGGATTGCGAAAATGTTACGCGAAGCAGCATTTATCTTATTCCATCACCGCAACTCCACGAAGAATGATCGCCGCAAGATGGATGCGTCAATACAATGCGGGCGACAACGCTAAATTTGGGGGTGTACTCTTCCTTATCCTTACTTCAAATTTTGGCTATCACATTGCATATTACTTTTCAACGTTTTATCACTGCATCCTCCTCGACTACCGCAAACACATCACAATTAGATAACTTTAGTAGTTTACCGCATGCATTCTTGCCAAGTATGATTTCAATGATGAAAAATATGCTTCTATCTCTTTCGTATATACTAGAGTCAACGTAATTCTTAGGATAGTTACCTCATGAAATATTTCTCGAAGTTAGGGGTTTGCTAGCTTTCTTTCAAATTTTCTTTACAACGCATTCTATGACCATTGCATGACTTATTTTAACTTTTGGCAATGAGGACATTGCCGTATTTTGAATTTGGGGGTGGGGTATTTGTTTCCGACCTTGCTACAAAAAAAAAAAAAAAAATTGAATAACAACTCCACTGTCAACACAAAGGGAAACCCATGATTGATAAGAGTTAAGTTGTGAAAGGCACTTACCCGTAGTTAGGTGTCCGCATGACACACGTGGGGGCAAGTCAAAACGAAAGTAAGTCACCAGGATCAACGCATAAATAGATGACTGCAACTCCACTGCGAAGTTGGTATGAGTTTAGTCTGAGAAAGATTGCATTGCTCGTAGTTGGATGTCCGCATGACACCCGTGGGGGCAAGCCAAAACGAAGGCAAGGCACTCGGATCGGCGCAAGGTCAGAAAAAAAATAGCAACGAAGAAAATTTTTTGTGCAAGGATAAATCATTTGACACCCCGGTGGAAAATTTTCTTTTTGAAATAAATTATGCGATGTTCCAGAATTCAGTAAAGTCCTTTTAAAAGTTAAGCTTGAAATCCCTAAGTCTTATAAGTATTTTAGGAAGAGAATTGAATAAGACTTAAGAAAATTTTGGCATATAGGATTTGAACGAAGTATCCTTGAGAAATCTAGGGAATGAACTTTGTGGCTAACTTGTTAAAGGAATCTTTAGCTTATGCTTAAGGACAAGCATTGTTTAAATTTGGGGGTGTGATAACGGGTAGAAATGCACGTTATCATAGTGTTAAATCCTTAAACAATGTTGGATTGCGTTGATGAAATATGTTAAACTGCGTCCATTAAGCATAAATTCTATAATATTGCGGTCGCATGCGTCCAACGCATTAGAGCAGTTGATCTTTATATTTGTGTGCAGAATAATGCGTTAACGCAATGCAAAGAATGCGATCATAAGAATACATTGGTCAAGCGCAACTTCACCGCAAGACTTTGCGTTGATCGTGCTCGCAAACATTCACCCAAGAAGAATCACCACAACATGGTGGACGCATTTGGACGAAAGAACAATTAAGATCGATGGGATAGAAAGCTGACGGTAGTCGGATCCAAATTAAGTTGACAGTCAATAACGGTCACAAAGTACATCCAACTTTATCGGTGACAATTATCCGGTGCATCAGTCAGGAATCAAGGCTGTCCCATCTGTACAACCAGGAGAGAGAAGCCACCTTTCACCTTTGATGCCCTATAAATACCAAGTGCATTTTTCAGAGAAGGGGTTAAGTAGTCGATTACCTCATCACCATTACAATTTCATACCTCTGTTCATAGTTTTCTTTTCCATTTTACGGCGGAGCAAGAGAAGAGTGGTGACGCCGGAGATCGTCCAAGGCAGCTCGAGAGAGAGCATTGGGGCGTAAGAGCAGAGTGCGGGCTGACTTTCGCAAAAATAAGTCTCTTTAGAGCACGAGTAGAAACAGTGTAACGCCTGGCAGCAAGAAATTGTTCCAGGCTCTTTAATATACTTGCATTGTTATTCTGTACTTCATCTTATATCTATTCAATGGAATTTCTATTTCTACATTTGCTCATTCTCTTAATACGCATGAGTAGCTAAACTAGTTGAATGAGTTAAGAAGAATTAAGCTAACATGATCTAGGAAGTTCATTGCTTGCGATTGTCTTGTTTTATGTTGTGCAAAATACCCCTTTAGAGTTACTTGAGAGAGAATCTAAAGAAAGAACCTAATGTCTCGAGAGAGCTAGGTTAGAATCTGGACTCGAAAGAGCAAGATTAAGCTTGCATAAACAAGAGATGAGGACTTAGAGATAAGCTTTGTTTGTCAACTTGCATCGCATGCATCCTAGGAATAGGAATGCTATCATGTGGTCGCATATTTGTGTGAATGTCATGTTATCATCGCATAAATAGAAATAGAGGTTTATGTGTAAACCCTGTAGACTTATCGCATATTTATCGCATGCGTTCTAGCCTTAGAAGCCATGACATTCATGCCGAGAGGTGGTTTACTATTGTATGCATATAGCATGATCGCAAGGCATGAACACATCCTAGGGAATGTTAGCCGAAACCCTTCTCAATCCGTTCACCGCATATTCATCGTATTTCCCGTTTACCAACTCTTTTCGAACTCTGCCGTATTTGTTATTATTTTCATTAACGCAACAACACCCAACACATTTATTCAACTGGTTACCGCAAGTTTTCATAAAAATCTCCAACGCAACTATTTTCACAAGTCCCTATGTTCGATCCTAGAGTTACTAGGAAACTCAGAGGAATTTACACTTGGATTCCTCTGGGGAAATTTTAGTGCACAACGCAATCCACCAACACATATCGTCCATAATTTCCACATTCAATAAAACCTAGTATCAGTAACCATGCAAAAATGATAGATTCTTGAAAGAAAAACAAGAAGGATACTAAAAAAGGATATACTTCATCCCTGATGAATGTGTGTCGCTTATCATCGCAGGGACTAAGTGTATCTTCTTTATGGGCGTGCGAATCTTCGACACGATGCGATCAACCCTTGATCGCTTACTTGATCGTCTACACAATGCGATCATCAACGATTACGTACCCCATCGGCTGCACGATGCGATCAACACTTGATCACATACCCCATCGTTTAACCGACGCAATCAACAGAGATCATGTACCCCATCGTCTGCATGATACGATTAACACTTGATCGTCTCCTTCCTTGAAGAACCACAACGCTTGCTCCGATCTTCATCACGGACGACTCAAAACTCAAATAGACTTTGAATACAGACTCGATAACGATTATTAATGCCCAAAATACGTAGGGGCCTTTACAAACAATCGCAAATGTAAAAGCATTAAATCAAACCGAGACTAACATCCACGAAAACATCCATACATCCGCACATCCACAACAATTTAATGATTAAACAGTGTAGAAATGCACCCACTAAGAACGTATTTGCAATTCTTATGCAACAATGAATTGGAATATCAGAAAATCGAGTTCTCTGATACCAATTGAAGGAACTCTTATTCAAGAGTACCTATGAGCGGAAGCGGATCTTTCTAATTCATTGTGACAAAATTACTGCATATACATTCAAACATACTTTCATAATGCTAAAGGGATCAAGAAATCATACTAGATGAAGATTTTTTCTTCACAGCGAGTCTGAAGCCCAACCGTCTACCTTGAACAATCACCACTCGGACAGAAGGAAACGGAGAAGACAACACCATTCAGAGCCCTCAGTATTCTTGGAGTGAAAATCCAAAGTGTGGGCTTTGTTCGGATTTGGTAGAGGGAAGGAGGAAGAGAGACTGTACACAATGATCAAGCAAGTAGGAGATACGGTTGTCTATCACATAGACAATATGCTTGATCGTTTAGATAAAGTATACGATCGTGTATTAAAAGTAAGCGATCGTGTAGGAAAAGGGTAAGCGATCGTCTAAATGATTACGTAGGAAAAACTAAGTGATCGTCTATACGATCATTTAGTAAATACCAGGAGCTAAACGATTGCTTAGGAAAAAAGTAAACGATCATTTAAATAATAGCGCGCGACGGTGTAATTGGTGTGCGATCGCTTGGCAATATCATATATGCAAGCGATCATGCAGTCTCTATCATATAGGCATTGATTTTCTAAATGATGACACTATCTTTTCACAATATCTGTGCACACCGAGATCAACACACCATATGCTATTTATAATGCACTCATCCGTTATTTAGAACGAAGAGGCGCCTTCCCATTTCCTTATAACCGTCCAATGAATGTGATCTTATCATATTCATAACTTATAAATTAATACCATATATTAATTATAATATTTTTTCTCTACTAGATATAAATTATATTTATATCCAATTTTCTGCAAATTAATGTATCTCATACATAAAGTTAACTATATCATTTTTAATTAACTCGTTCAATTATATCATATGTAATCGAACTCCCTCTTATCAATTTGAACATTTCTAATTGACCCAAAAACTGACTCTCAACTTGTATCCATGCTACCAAGGGGACCTTATGGACCTATGGCTCGAAGCTCCAATGGTACGTGAATAGCTGACTAAACTCTTTAGTCACGATATCTACCATCCATTAACTGCCAGACATTCCACTAAAGACCGACAATTGAACTCTTCTTGCCATAGATATATTTCTATGTCCATTGGATATAACCAATCATTAGTACGATGACCCTTCACAGATGCTCGTAATTACAGCAGACCTATTTACCATTTTGCTCCTGTAATTATATCTTTCTTCTTAAGTACCACTGATCTCTCTAATGAACAATACAACATAGTCCTACTTACCATGAGAAGGTATGTGGCGCCACATCGTTCAAGCCCTGGAATCAGCCCTTAAGGGAGCTATCTATCTACTTACCCCTTCCTCGGAGAAAGAGTGAATTCCATCTTGTGTAGCTGAGTTCCCAGCTCCTAAAGTAGACAAATCCTCAAAATGGTAGGTTTGAGTTGGCGTGCTGGCCACCCATGCAAATCAAAGGATCGCCTTCAATAGCAGGAGTTCCTAACTCACTCAGGATTGAGGTTATGTTACCTATGGTCATCCTAGTGAAGTGAAGTCTCAGTTATGAATGGTGTTATATAACGAGATGTTAACACTTCATGGTCAGGTCTTATACAAACTATTTGTATAAGATGCCTCCGCTCGCATGTCCTTACACGAATGATTAGGATCAGACCATTTGTGACCATTCCAGAAAGCGGGCCGCATCCGTAGCGTTACCAGGATAAGGTTTCCCTCCTATATCCATATACTACAGACTATTTTGGTTATCACTCAAGACATGATTCACTTGTATGTCACCATATATATGCTTAAGTTACATACAAATAACCAGGGATATTAAGTTTATTGGTTTGTGGTAAAATGAAAAACATCTAAATATGCAAAGTCAAGTAGTGAAGTAAATATCATTTATATTATACATCACAAGTGTTCTTACAAAGTTGTTCACAAACTACTGGACACAAGACTTTAGGGCACAAACCCCAACGAAGAACAAGGTGATTGACAAGAGAAAATGCTTCCACTGTAATATAGATGGTCACTGGAAACACAATTGCTCCAAGTACCTCGCCGAGAAGAAGAAAGAGAAGAAAGGTAAATATAACTTACTTGTCCTAGAAACTTGTTTAGTGGAATAGGACCATAATGTCTGGATACTTGATTAGAGAGCCACTTATCACATTTGTTCTTCTTTACAGGGAATTAGTTCCTTCTAGCAGCTCAAGGAGGGTGAAATGACGTTCAAGGTTGGAATGGGAGACACCATTTCAGGTCATATAGTGGGTGCTGCAAAGTTGTTGTTGTTTTTTTTAAATAGATACCTATTTTTGGAAGACTTATATATAATTCCTAAAATTAAGAGAAACCTTATATCTATTTCTTTTTTAATTGAACAACCATATTATGTTTCTTTTTCAATCAACGAAGCATTCATTATAAAAAATGATATCACGATTTGTTTAGCTAAACCAGAAGACAACTTATATGTGTTAACACTAACTGAATCAAAAGCACTTTAAAATCATGTGATGTTTAAAACTGCGAATACTTAAACTAAAAGATAAAGAATTTCTTCAAGTGACAATAATACTTATCTATGACATCTGAGATTAGGTCACATAAATCTTGATAGGCTCGGGAGACTGGTAAAGAGTGGACTTCTAAGCGAGTTAGAAGATGATTCATTACTTTCATATGAATCCTATCTTGAAGGAAAAATGACTAAAAGACCTTTTAGTGGAAAAGGTTATAGAGCTAAACAGCCATTAGAACTCATACATTTAGACCTTTGTGGCCCAATGAATGTAAAAGCTCGAAGAGGGTACAGATACTTTATCTCTTTCATAGATGATTATTTGAGGTATGACTACTTATACCTAATGGGACATAAGTATAAAGCCTTTGAAAAGTTCAAAGAGTATAAGGCTGAAGTTGAAAACTTGTAAGGTAAAACGATTAAAACACTTCGATCTGATTGAGGTGGAGAGCACATAGATTTAGAATTCTAGGACTATATGATAGAACATGGAATTCAATCTCAACTCTCAGCAGCTGGTACACCTCAACAGAACGGTGTATCAGAAAGGAGAAATAGAACCTTGTTGGACATGGTTCATTCTATGATGAACTATGTTCAATTGCCTAGCTCGTTTTGTGGATATGCAGTAGAGATTGCATTTCACATATTGAATAATATTCCCTTGAAAATTGTTCCTGAAATGCCTTTCGAGTTATGGAGGGGGTGTAAACCTAGTTTACGTTACTTCAGAATCTGGGGTTGTCCTGAACACGTGCTAATGACAAATCCTAAGAAGTTGGAACTTCATTCAAGGTTATGCCAATTTATTGCTTATTCTAAGGAAACGAGAGGTGGTCTATTCTACAATTTCAAGAAAACAAGGTATTTGTATCGACAAATGCTACATTTTTGGAGGAAGACCACATGAGAGATCATAAACCAAGGAAAAAAAATAGTATTAAATGAAGCTATTGAAGAATCAATAAGGGTTGTTGATGCAGCTGGTCCTTCATCAAGAGTTAATGAAGAAGCTGGCATTTCAGGTCAGTCTCGTCCTTCTTAATCGTTGAGAGTGCCTTGACGTAGTTGGAGGATTGTATCACAACCTGACTGTTACTTGGGTTTAATTGAAACTTAATTTGTCACACCAGATGATGCTATTAAGGATCCATTGTCCTATAAATAGGCAAAGAATGACATAGACAATGAAAGAGTTAAATAACATGCAGCAGAAGTATCAAGGATCCATAAGCATTCAAATTCACTAATTTTGGCGGAAACTAAAGCATGATTTTCTAAAAAGAGGGTTTTAAGATCAGACCTTTGAAGAACTCTCAAAGATCTTGATTGTACAGCAACAGTCTTCACAAAGATCACTGTGAACCACCTCAAGGTCTTCCTCACTATCCTCTTGGAGCTTTAGATAGAGTTGTGAGACTTAAGAACAACTTGAATTGATGTAGAACAATGAAGAACACGTTTTACACACAGTAGCCGTATGGAAGAACTCTTTCTTCTCACAGAGATTTTCTCTCAAAATTTATGCATTAGCTATTCTCAAATGATTCCAAAATCCTTTATTTATTGCAGATGAATATGCAAAGAAGTGAATTACATGGCTTGCAGCTCATGATTGGAGAATTAATGAAGAGAAGTTAATGGCGTTGTGTGAGCAAGAAGATGAAGATAATGAAAAAACTGAATTCTCCATTTTGTATATCATGCAAAAATCGATTTCCAATTTCCTTTTTTTAAAATCAAAATTTAATTTCCAAATCAATTTTGATTAATAGAACTGAAAAAAAATTTTCTAAAATTAATTTCATAAATACATTTAAAATATAACTAATTTAATATCAAATATTAAATTAATTTTTTTTGCACAATAATCATTTTCATATATTTGAATCATATTTAAATATATATTCTCCTGTTCCATTTAATTTGAACGTTTTAAATTAATTTCCCAAGCTACTCTAAAGCTTATCCATTTTTGAGCTAGTAGGGGGATCTTGCGAACCTACAGATCATGGGCTCCAACGATTCGAGATTAATTGGCTAAACTTATTAGTCCGATCTAACCACCATTTATTAACTAATTGGACACTCCACTATAGCCCATAGTTGAACTCCCCTCAGTAGATATATTATGTCCACTTAATAACCATAATTAGTAAGTCGATATTTCACAGGTTGTTTGTAATCACAGCTAGGTCAAAAATACCGTTTTACCCTTGTGAATACATCTTGTTCCTTAAGTTCCTACTGATCCTCTAATGAACAATTTTGATTCATAATCTCTATGAGTCAAATCCTTTCTCTATCATGAGAAGGCGGGGCCCCGATTGTTCAAGACCTGGAATCAGTACTTAAGAGAACAACCTATCTGCTAATCCTAAATAGGGTAGGAGTGAATTCCATCTTGCAAGGCTATGTCCCCAGCTATTCATCCGGTCTTATCCCCAAAATGGTACGCTTATTGAGCAGTATTATTGGACTACTCTCACCGTTTGCAGATCAAAGGATAATCCCGAACAAACAAGAGTTCATAGCTGGCCCAGAATTAAAATCGAGTTAACTTAGGTTATATAATAAATGAAATATTCAGTTATAACAGTAAACAGTTGTTATAAAGAAAAGTGACTATTTTCGTGGTCCAGTCTATATGCAAACTCATTGCATAGGATGCCCCCACTCACATGTCTCATCATGAACAATTTGTGGATCACATTGTTTGTAGCACCTTACAACCTCTTGTAACAACTACAGAGTGGGCCACATCCAATAGTGTTACCAGAATGAGATAACCAATTTCATCCATATACTTATTAGGCCATTTAGGCTATATATTGTCAACTTGATCCTGTTTATGTCACTACATAAAGTTATAACATTCAGACTATAGCCAAGGATGTGTTTATTGGATTTTCATAATAAGTTGCAAAATCAACAAGTCATTATTATTGATAAAATAGAATGTTTAACATGAACTATGAGTTCTAGGACATACTCAACAGACAAGGACCAATGGGTCAAAGTTATGAACCTCGAAATGGGGTCTATGTACTTCAATTCAGTATGGAAACTTGTACATTTAATTGAAGGGGTTAAACCCGTAGGGTGCAAATAGATCTATAAACTAAAGAGAGATGTTGCTAAGAAGGTACATACATTCAAAGCTAGATTTGTAGCAAAGGGTTATATCCAAAGGGAGGGGGTTAACTATGAGGAAATTTTTTCCCATGTTGCTATGCTTTAGTCTATAATAATTCTCTTATCCATAGCCATACATTATGACTATGAGATATGGCAAATGGATGTCAAGACTGCTTTTTTGAATGGTAATCTTGAAGAGAATATCTATTTGTCACAACCCGAAGGGTTCAAAACCCAAGGTCAGGAGCAAAAAGTTTGCAAGCTGAATCGATCCATTTATGGGTTGAAGCAGATATCCAGATTTGGAACATTAGATTTGATACTGTGATCAAATCTTATGGTTTTGATCAAATCGTTGATGAACTTTGTGTCTACAAGAAAATCATCAACGTAAAGTAACTTTCTTAGTACTTTATGTAGATGATATCCTACTCATTGGGAATGACGTAGAGTACTTTACTGATATTAAGAATTCACTGGTAGCCGAATTCCAAATGAAAGATTTGGGAGAAGCGCAGTATGTACTTGAGACTCTAATTATTAGGGATCACAAGAATAGAATGTTGGCTTTGTCTCAAGCAACTTATATCGACAAAAGGTTGACTCGATATTCGATGCAAAACTTTAAGAAGGATTTATTACCTTTCAGGCACGAGGTTCACTTGTCTAAGGAACAATGTCTTAAGATACCTTAAGAAGTTTAAAATATTAGACGTATTCCCTATGTCTCAGCTGTGGGCAGCTTAATGTATGTTATGCTCTACACTAGGCCAAACATTTGTTATGCAGTGGGAATAGTTAGTAGGTACCAATCCAATCTAGAGTTAGACCACTAGACAGAGGTTAAGAATATCCTCAAGTATCTTAGGAGAACGAGGTATTAGTATATGGGTCTAAGGATTTGATCTTTACGGGAGATATTGACTCTGATTTCTAAACTGACAAGGATTCTAGGAAATCCACGTCAAGATTAGTGTTTACCCTGAATGGGGGAGCTAAAGTATGGCGAAGTATCAAGGATGCATTGCAGACTCCACATTGGAGGCGGAATATGTAGCTGCTTGTGAAGCAGCAAAAGAAACATTTTGGCTCAGAAAGTTCCTAAGTGATTTGGAAGTGGTTCCAAACATGGACTTGTCCATCATCTTATACTGTGAAAATAGTGGGACAATAGCCAACTCTAAAGCAACTCGCAACCATAAACGAGGAAAACATATTGAAAGGAAGTATCATCTAATAAAGAAGATTGTGCAACGAGGAGATGTGATCGTCACAAAGATCGCTTCGGAGCACAACATTGTTGATCTATTAACGAAAGCTCCCTTGGCTAAAATGTTTGAGAGCCATCTAGAGAGTCTAGGTCTGCAAGACATATACATTGTGTAATCTAGGACAAGTGGGAGATGTGTAATGGGTATATGGATGTCCTAGTTTATTGTATTTATTTATCATTCTTGTTGCTTTGGATAGTGATATTATATATATCCCACTGACTAAAGTTTTAGCTAAAGTGGGAGTTTTTTAGATTTTATGACCTAAAACTCATAGATAGTAAATGTAACTAATTGACCGGCATCAATAAAGAGTTATTGATGTTATTTCAGTAAATATTATTGATTGTGTTATATCATCAATAAAAAGTTATCGATGTTATTTCAATAAATGTTATTGATTGTGTTATATTTTATTTTTTCTTGGTAACCCTAAATCCAATAAACTAACATCCAAGGCTGCCTTATGTGCCTTAAACAATATGGGGAGACATACATGGATCAATGTTTAAGATATAGCCTAAAGGGTCTATAGTATAGGGATAAGGTTGAGTACCTTATTCTTGTGACACTATGGATACGACTGATCGGGCTAAAATAGGTGTCATGAATTCTATCTTACCCAAAGCAAATGAAATTTATAATACTCTAACTACAACTAAAACTATCACATAGCAATAGTGGAGTAAGAGGTCGATACCAAAAGAACCTCTATTAATTGGCCAAAATAGGCTAATTGAATTTCAAAATGCAAAAGATTAAAGGGGGGAGCTGTTTGTTTTTAAAGAACTAGAAATTAACTAAATGAAAAGCAAGATTTGATATAGGAAATTTAGTAATGAGAGAAATAAGAGAGATTATGAGATAAGATTCAATGGAAAATGAAATCTTGGGGATTTTATATAAACTAGACAATTTATCATTGACTTAACAAAGAATCATGCGATTAGATTATTCAGTAGTTCATTAAGAATAAATCCCTAGTGCCCTAATTAGCTAATTTAACTATTAATCCTAATCTAGGTCTTAATTGCTTCCTAAAGACATTTCACAATTAATACCTAAATTGCATTAAACTCATGGATTTTCTTAACTATGTCAAATCTTGAAATCGAAAGACTGAAAAATTCAAGATTGATTGATAAATGTTTTGAATTAATAGGTTCTTTCAAGAAAAGGGGAAAAGAAGTCCACATTTTCTATCAAGATTATTAATTCTTGCAACCCTAATTACAAATTTATTATAGAAGTATGTAATTTTTGCATACAAAATTTGATTAAACTTGAGTTGTCAATTCATTCTTAATCATTTTTATTCGAAATCTTAGCAAGAACATTCAAAAGAAAGTAACTACTAAGAAATTAAAAGAAAAGTCTCAAGAAAGTGCCAATCTACATAATTTCCCAAGAAAAAAGATTACCTACTCATAGATGGTGAAATTCTTCAAGAAATCTATTGATAGTTGCATAATTGGTACAAGAATTGAATAAAAATTAACACTCCAAAATTTACAAGAATAGCTTTGTGTTTTCGAATTCTCTCTCTAAAATTGAAGTTCCCTCTCTTTGAAATCTAGAAAATCTGGATTTTTTTTATTGAAGAAGGTCGCAACATTGCAACGCTGCCCTGAAGAAGTCCCAACGCTGTGTTGCGTAGATGGGCACACGCGTTTTTATTTTTTCGTTAATTTCTGAAGCGTTGCAACACTACAAAGAGCGTTGTGACACTGCCCTATTTTATAGCAAAATGGTGCTTTCTATCCTTTAGCGTCGAGCTGACGTCAGGCTTAGTGTTGTGGGGAGCGTTGCGACGCTGCGAGCATTGTTGAAGTGTGTTGACTTGTTCCTTTTGATGGGCAAAGTGGTAATTTGCTTTGGTTCTTCTTCTTAAGTGACTCTTTGGTGTCATTTGTCTCGATTTAGCTCCAAATTCTTTGAAATAACTCTACCTGTATTGGGATTGGAATTTACCTATCAAAATAGATATTTTAAATAAATAATTGAAGTAAAATTGTGGGAATTAGCACTAATAAGATAACTCATTACAAGACCTATCAAAATACCCCCAACTTAGCTCTTGGTTGTCCTGAACAAGTTAAAATTAAAAGTATGCATATATTCAAGCAAAAATGGATTGTTATTGTTTATTCAAAGTTTCATTCACTTAGTGACTTATTCATGCTGACAAATTTTCACCTCGCATTCAAATGGCCTATACATTCAAGTGTCTTACACAAAGAATTGATTTTCAACTCTTTTCTTAACAATCAAGGAAGTAAAGATATAAATTTAAAGTTTTCCTAACAAAAGGTTGAAGCTTATTTTGAAAAGAAAAAGGTCTTTTTTCTTGCAAAATCATAGAAGAAAAGATTACCAAGTTTTAGTTTACTTAAAGGCCTAAACTAATAAAAAGAAGACATTCAACTTTCAATTCCTCCTCACCCTACACTGGCCTGGTTATCGATTTAAGATATACCTAACTTGCATTAGAGAGAGGCGATTATAATACAAGGGTGCCTTTTAACTCATGCACACAAAATGTAATTGACATTTCTTTTACCTAGAGAGATAGCTTTCACACTCACAACGTCGGGAACCTATTGCTCTTTTCTCGTTGGCCCTGATTAGACATGATGGAGGTAGCTCTTTTTACTTTTATCCATGCACAGACACACACATTAGTGAATGTTATATTAATTTGGTAAGCTTGCTTTACTTTTTCTTTATGCTAGCAACTTTTCTTTTTATACACTAGGCCCTTTTTATTCCTCTTTATCTAGATATGACGTTTCTAAGAGTTTTAAGATTCTAAATAAATCTAAAGAGCTAAGTATTCGATTTTTTTATGAAATGAAAAGAAAAATAAATTTTCTTTTGAAAAATGAGTTTCGAAATTTTGTTCGAAAATTTTAAGAGGTCTAAAATTTTGTTTGTATTCTTACTTGAAAGAGTGTGTCATCAAAATTTCATTGATAAGAATCGAGAGATTGTGTAAAACAAATGATGCATAGAACAAAGTTAATGAGATTCTTGAACGTGCAAACATGCATCTATTCAATCATAAATTTATTGCATTAAGACAAAAATGGTCTTTTGGAGCATAAAGAATTCAATAGACATATTTTTCAAAGAATCAAAATTACGCGATCAAGATGAATCAGAGCCTCAAATTTATTCAAATATGTCAAATCAGAGTCACAAAATCTATGTAATTAGTCTAACTAATCAACAACCTATTAACCCGAGCTCAGATGCTCAAGAGTTCCAGACATGCATTTATGATTCTATATAGATCATTATAAAGCAAACAAAAAAAATCAGTGAGGCTCATTTTTACAAAGCAAAGAATACCATGAAGAATACCAACAACATGCAATGTTTCCTACTCCCAACTTAAAGATGGAACATTGTCCTCAATGTTTAGAATAAGCAAATGAATTTAAGAAACAAAAAGGAAGGGATGTAGAGAGAAACTTTCTTGGTCTTTGTTGATCATTTATTTACTTGAGAGAGAATTTCCTTGCTTTTGTTTTGTTTTTCTTTTTGAGAGCTCCTTTTTCTTTTCTTTTCTTTTTTTCTTTTGAGATAATCACCTACAAAGAAAAAGAGAACAATACATTATTCTATTATTTGAAATTCTAAAATAAAAAAAAAGAAGAAAAATGAAAAATTAGAAAAGGAAAATGAAAATGAAAAAAAAAAAGAAAGATAAAATTCTGTCCTGTTGCAAATTTTTAGCGTCGTTTGCTTGGTGTTGGTGAAGAGAAGTGTCAAGTATATGAGGAATTGGCTAAACGTAAGTCCAAGTGGACTTGGTTTACATGCCCTTCATTGTATAATTTTGAGTCTGTGCCACACCTGGAAGATTTTTCAATTTTTTAGGGAACATCAAAATTTTCGGCATTTTTAGGTTTATTTTTCTTGGGCTTTTTGGAACAACTTCCCAAGTTCTTGCTTTTCTTTGGACAAGGGAGAGCTTCGAGCTCAATCCCTTTTACCTGCACATTGAAAACTGAGAAAAGATTAGAAGCTTTGTTTTTGTTTTTGGTATTACAAACAAATTTTGAATTTGAAGTGTCAGTTGAAGGGTTTTTCTTTTATATAAATTTTGTTATGAAAATTTGAATCTACTCTTAAAGTATTTATATTTTGGCAAAATTTTTTGTTGAAAGAATTATCATTATCATTTTTTGAAGAAGATTCATTCTTTTTAGAAAATTGAAATGAAGAATTAGAAACATGCTTTTTATTTGAATTATAATGATCGCAAAAGTTAAGAGATATATGAGAAGAATTATGAGTAATCAAATCAAAACCATAATGAATGGAAGGGGCTACCAAACAATTACAACTTTTGTACAATATGAAATCAACAATGTGATCAATTTCATCATATATCTATGGAGAAAAGAGAATAATATTCCTTCGAAAATTTCATGGCGTCATAAATGTTGAAGGATTTTACCTCTCCGTCAAATTCGACGGATAAAGACACTTTATCTATGTCAATTCTAGTTTTTGCAATTTTCATGAAAGGTCTATCAAGTAAAATATTAGAAAAAGAAGTAGAGTATGTTTCATCCATTTTTAAAATGTAAAAATCTACCGGAAAGATTACTTCTCCAACTTTCTGTTGATATTGGTGTCATAATTCTCTTGGAGTCTCGTAGTTTGTAAACAGTTTGTACACATTGTTATTAATAAATAAGAGTTATTTTATTTGCATTTACTCATATCCAATAAATTAAGATCCGTGGTTATTTCATGTAAACTTAAGCATGTATGTGAGACATACAAGTGGATCATTCCTTAAGTAATAACCTAAATGGTCTATAGTAAAAGGATAAAAGAGGGATACTTAATCCTGGTGACACTACAAATACGACCTGCTTTGTATATAATTACAAGTGTTGTAAAGTGCTACAAATGGTCTGATTTTGACCATTCATGTGGAGACATGTTAGTAGGGGTGTCCTATACAAAGAGTTTGTATAATACCGAACCATGAGATGATTTGTCTCTTTATATAACGTCGTTGATAATTGAGACTTACATCTCACTAAAATAACCATAGGTGACATGATCTTCATCCTGAGTGTTTTGGGAACTCCTGCCTATGAAGGCGGTCCTTTGATTAGTATGGGTAAGAGTGGCCAGATTGCCAACTCAAAAAGCCTACCTTTTTTAGGATTTGTCTGACTGGGGAGCTGGGAACTCAGTTACACAAGACGACATTCACTCATTCCTTGAAGTAGGGGTAAGTAGATAAATTGCTCCCTTAAGGGCTGATTTTGGATCTTGAATAGTGGCCACATCCTCTCTTTGGAAGAGAGGACTTTGTCATAGTAGGACTATGACTTATTGTTCACTAAAAGAATCAATGGTACTTAAGGAGTTAGATGTAACAATAGGGAAAAAACAATAAATTGGTCTAGCTGTACTTACGAGCGATTTGTGAAGGGTTATCGCACTATTGATTGGTCATATGGACACAAAAGTATAACTGTAGTGAGAAGAGTGCATCTGTCGATCTTTAGTGGAGTGTCCGATAGTTAATGGATGGTGGATCTCAGGACTAAAGAGTTTAGTCAGCTATTCACGTACCATTGGAGCTTCAAGCTACAAGTCCATAAGGTCCCTTTGGTAGCTCAATGGGTTCAAGTTGAGAATCAGATTTTGGGTTAGTTTGAAGTGTTCAAATTAACAAGAGAAAATTCAATTATATGTGATATAATTGGTGTGATGTATGAGATACATTAATTGGAGGTTTAATATAAATACGATTTATATTAAGTACCATAAAATAGAAAAAGATCTATGGTTTATATGTTTCATGAGATGAAATATTAAAACTATAGGTTATAAATATAATATGATATGTCGGTTATCATATTTATTTATAATATATTAATTATATGATAATTAATTATTTTTCTCTAATAACAGATTGAGTTGGAGGTTAATGGATGTTTTATAGTAACCATGAGATAAAAGGAAAATAGTTTTCCAAAATTTTGTGGCGGATCCATTCGGATAATACTCACGGAAAAAAGGCTGTCAAGTAAAATTGTTTTACTAAGTGATAACCTTTGAGAGACTAAACGATCATTTAGAGTTGACGATACGATAGTCACTTAGTTGATCGTTGCTACACGATCGAGTAGTAAAGTCTATACAATAGGCTTCATTTACTAAACGATCGAGTACCTCGTCTATGCGATAAATAATGTTCTCATCTCCCACTTACTTGATCGTCTACTTGATGGCATACCTCCTCTCTTCCTTAAGCCAAGATCCTACGTAGCCCACAACTCCTGCATTCTCACACCGAGAATACCAAGGTAACCATTGTGTGGTGGCTTTACTCTGTTCAAGAATCGAGCTGGACTCGATTGGGTTTGAGGAGCATTCGAACGATCGTTATGTTCGTGGTTGTTTTGTTCCGGTTGTTGCATTCGAGTGTTACTGTTGGACACATTGAAGACTGATCGAGGGATTCTTGAAAAATTGTTCTTCAAAGGTATGCATACTCTATCCCTTGAATCTCTTATAGCATGCTGTAATTTCTATATATGCATGACCTGTTAGTTTCCATTTTAGACTGTAACTGTTTGTATTCAATTTGAATGGAATTTGGAACGATCCCTTTCGCTGCTCATGGAGATCTCAGGTTTAGATTTCCTTCAATTGGTATTAGATCTTAGTTGTTCTGATATTCCAAATACCATTTCTATATTGAACTACTTTTACAGCCGTGGTGGGTTTTAAGGTCTCTATAATGCATTTAAGCGTTAAATGTGTTTGTGGATGTGTTGATGAATGTTTACGGGATGGTTGCCTCTGTTTAAAACTTTCTTTAAGTTTACAAAGTGTTAATTTGTAAGGGCCTCTGCGTTTTTGGGCATAATTAATAAGCAATCGAGTATGTATTCAAAGTGTTTCATGTTGTTTGAGTCGTTCGTGATGAAGTTTCGAAGCATGGAGATGCAGTTCTCATCGTGGAAGAAGACCAAAGATTGGTCGTATCGTGTAGCCCCAACTAAACGATCATTGTGATTTGGCTAAATGATCGTGTAGAAAAGTTTTGTCCGATTGTGTAGTATTTATTAAATGATTGTTTAGCTAATGCTAAACGTTGGGGTAAAGAGTTTACTCTATCGCATGACATTGGTTGCTCGATCGCGTGGACGCGTGGAGTAAACAATCGCATGGAGTTTTGACACTCATCATTTATTAAAAGGCACGCGCACTAAACGATCGTGTAGTTCAGCATGCTTCATTGAAAAATCAATGACTACACGATCACCCAGTATACGATACCTTACGCTTGCTCAACGATCGTTTAAACGATTATGCTTCATCGCATCGTTGCTGTTTACTTGATCGTTTAAGGCTTGCGTTGCACGATGCGCGCTGCACGATCGCGTGGCCTTCATGCTTCATCGCATAGTCAAAGGTACACGATCGTTGCTAAACGATCGTTTATGCTCATACATCGTTGCTAAAATGACAGAATAAAGAGTTTACTCTATCGTGTAGCCAATCACAAAGATTTATACACGATCAAGGAGACTCGTTCTTCATCCAGATGGTTCAACACCTGGTTCGCTTGTTTGAACTGATGGACTCATTGTACTTTGTAATAGTTAGCTCTATTTTTTTTTTTTTTTGAGGATTTGAGGCTAATTATCCCGGTTCATCAACTTTTATTTAATGTACATGAGATGTATGTTTGTTTATATGCTATAATTATGACATATAGATTTAAAACCCAACTTAGGTTATGCATTTTATTCATGCATCATATATTATAAGTGTTATAATATAGTAATTGGCACGATGAAATTACAAGAAAGCATGCTCATGCATCATAAAATATAAGAGTTATATTTATGCACGCGTTAAGTAACACCCCGCACATTTTTTAGTAATAATGTAATTTCAGTAACTTTACTATTTGGAATTTCAGTAATTGTTATTAGTTGGAGGGAATTTTTGGAATTTTGGACTTCAAGTGTAAGTACGGGAATTTAATTGTTGGCATGAAATTATTAAAATTGGAAATTAATGGCAGAAATTAATTTTCTTTTGAAACGGAAAAGAATTTAATAGTATAAAATGGAAAGGAATTTAATAGTATAAAATGGAAAGGAATTAAATGTAATTATATTTATTTCCTTTTTTATTATTATTATTATTATTATTGTTTTTTTTATATAAAAAGTCAAACCCACCTTCATTTTTCTTCCTCACGTTCGTGAGCCTGTCCAATGCCGCCCAAAGTCGCCACGTCAATTTCTTTTTCATGACCTCCATCCACCACTGCTCAAGTTTCGTTTGCTTTTGCCGTCATTGGATCTATCGATTTGGGTAAAATTTCTGCCGTTTGGGTTTGTTTTCGATTGATTCTTGAATACTCATTTACTTTTGGCATCAATTGGTTGATGCCCATTATGTTTCAACTTTGAATCCAATTTTGTGAAGGTATTGAGGTGTTATTCAGTGAAGTTGGAGTTTGTTTTAGCGAGTTTTGGTAAGTTTTATGTTTTGATGAACCTCTTGTGGATTAATTTTGGTTGTTGAGAAATTTTGGTAAAGTCATTTGGAAGTGATTTTTTTGACGAAGCTACATATGGATAATTTATTTGAGACATTGGTAGTGAAGTATGTATTTGATTCAAGCTTTAATCATGTAAGCCTAATTTCAAATTATGATTAGGGGGTTGATTCAAGAATTTCATTCAAAGAAGAGTTTGGTTTGCTAATTATTTGGGCTTAAAATTGGAGGTTTGGAAGGTGAATTCGAATTGGACCACACCTTAGGTAAGGTTATCTGGAAATATTTTGTAATGTTTGGGTGTTTGGAATTTGGCATTAACTATTAATTTTAAAGCATGGTTTATGTTTAGACTTGATTAAGGATTCAAGAATTTCATAAAGATTCAATTGCTTTTTGGTTTGACCTAATATCAAGGTAAGTAATCTTACTACTGGAACTGCCCACGGGCCAGACATTAGATGTATGCTAGCATGGTAAATGAATATTATAGCAGAATGACAGCATGATAGATTGATAGTATAATATGACCAAAGTATGTTCTGGTACGAGATCTAAAATATTTAGTTGTGCACATAGACACTTGAATGCTAGTATGAGATGGTATGTGATTCCATATGGTTGTATTTGATCGGATGATGTTGAGGTATACATGTATGTTGTAGAACCATGATGTTAAGGTATATGTGTATGTTGTAGAGCCATGAGGTTGAGGTTTATATGTATGTCATAGATTCGTACAGTGATGATTATGAGGTTGAGACTATGCAAGTGTCCTTACTGATTAGTTAGATGCCCATTAGATTTTGTGTTTACTTCGGGATTTACTAGTTTATGTCTCCTTCAGGATTCATCAGTTTATGTCTCCTTTGGGATTCACCAGTTTGTGTCTCCTTCGGGACTTACCAGATTGTGTCTCCTTCAGGATTCACCAGAGGTAGTGGGCATTCTTAATTACAGTAGGATAGAACTCAGTCTCCTTTTTGTTTCATGTGTATATGTGTCCCATGAGGACTAGAGCAGTTTATATGTTTCGCCAGAGGTGGGTATCTAGAGGGCATAGATGCCTAGCCTAACCCAGTAGTGGTGTTAGTTACTTAGTGTTTTATACTCATTCTTTATCATGTTGTTGTTTCAAGTAAGGGTAGAGATGTACCGGCAATGGACAAGCAGAATTCGTGATCGAGCCACTGGGACTAGTTTTTACGCTTCCGCATCATGAAATTTAAAGTTCTTTTCATGTTTCTCTTAACTTTTAGTTTTGATGTTTAAAAATTACTTTTAAGAATCGTTTTTTTAGACTTATTTACTATTCTTTATGATTTCTGGGTACCCTACTATTGTTTTAACATTTGAATTTAATGAAAGTCTTTTGAACTTACCTTATTTAATTAGCATTTATTTCGCCATAATAGAGTGTCATTTTGAGTTCCATGCATGCATGTCTTTAGTAATAGCCTAACTTATGTTCTAGGGGGTCGGGTCATTACATTAAGCATATTCATGCATCGTCTTTATATTATAAGAATTATAGTATAAGGGTGTATGGAAACATGTATGCTTGGTTTGTTGCTTTGTTATATAAGTATCATATAAAAGTAGCAATGAATGAACAATGCATGGAGCATGACACTTAGGCTTATTTATAAGAGTTATGAATGCCTTGTATGTGTTGCTTCGCATTGTGGATTGTTTTAGTTGTTTCCTGTTATAAATGTTATAATAGAAATTAGAACTAAAATCAATAAGAAAGAGTTGCAAGCGAACTTAGGTGAACTCATGTTTTAAAAGGGTTTTAAAATTGGATTGAGATTGACTTAAGTTCCTGGTTCTAATAAGATTAGATACCTAAGTTTAATCTTTTGAATCAGTTTAATAGAATTACATTGATTTAAATAAAAGATTAAATTTGTATTAAATCTATCTATAAAGGGACCTTTTGTCTAAGGCGGGTTCTGTCTAGGCTGGGGTATTTAAGCTGATGGAAACGGAATACCCCTACCTGAGAACCTACCTGGAAAGGTGAATTAGATAGATTTGCTACAAGCATGCAATAGTTGATCAAAGACTTCGTTAAAGAGTTTAATGAATGATGATCAAAAGTTGTTCTACTTTTCAAAGTAAGAGTTACTTTTGGGCAAACCTAAAAAGTCACTTAGTTAAAATCCTTAGCCGTATTTTTTCTAAATAAACTAAACCCTAGGTTATAAAATACTCAGTGGGAGGAAAAGATATATATGATATGTCAATTCCACTCACGTTTTTCCCTGAATGTTCATGCCATAAGATTCATGCTTGGCCTCGTGGTGCCCTGGGAGCATCCCCCTTCGGATGGTGTTTGCATGAGTCAATATCAAGGTGAACGGAGAGAGTGTTTATAGTAAGTGGGTGAAGAATGTGTGTCAACATGTCCTGCGGTCTCCTTTATTGGTTTGCATCGTGAGATCTTCTTGCACTACCTCGTGGCACCTTGATAGTGTCCTCCTTCGAATGGTTTTGTGTGGTTGGTCAATATCAAGGTGAACTCCAGAAATGGATTGGGTCGTTTTATTTTTTGCCCTAATTGGATTTTTTTCCATTTGGATTGGCTGCTTGGGGCAGAACTCTAGGATCTAAAATGAAGGGTCACACTTACGAAAAATTGTTAAGCAAGTTAATGATTTCTTGACCAAATCAATAATGGCTAGTCGTTATAGGAATAAGATTTATTTTGGTATTAATGATTTGTTGAGAGTGTCTTAATTCAGAGGAGGGATAAATTAAATACCCTTCGGCAGCTTTTGTCCTAAACCACTAAAGTATCATTGCAAAATTAGATGTCATACGGGGTTCATTTAAGTTTTGCTAAACCATATTGGATGTTGTTTTTCAAGAGTATTTGCTAAAATCTAATGTAGATCAGCGTGTTTGTTTTTTCAACAACATGTATGATTTTTTGTTAGTTGCCTCTTTTATTTTGACTGGTTACATACATTGGAAAGAGTCTCTTAAAACATATTTGTGGTAAACCATATTGGATGTTTTTTTTCAAGAGTATTTGCTAAAATCTAATATAGATCATGTTTGTCCTCAAGTCCCGACCCTTGATGCACCCGAAATGTTCTTAATGCATATGAGGTGTGGGTGAAGGCTAATTCGATGGCCCAACTTCACATTTTGGCTAGCATACTTGATGCATTAGCCAAAAGGGTTGAGAAGATGTTCATTGCACGTGAGATCATGGACTCGTTGCAAGAATTGTTTGAACGTCAGTTCTCACTTTTTGAGCACAAAGGGATAGTTGACAAAGAAACCAGTAGTGTCAGTTCCCAAGATAACCTCAAGTCTTTCTTGAATGTCAAGGGACTAAAAGAGAAACTAAGTGTTGCTGACTCTGGTAAAGTTCATCGACGAGAATTTTTATATGAAAAGGAACTTAGAGCTTATTTAGGTTCTGACACTGATCCTACTATTCTTTAGAAGAGGAAGAAGTCTAAAGACAGTAAACGTGATTTACTTATCTTGGAGACGTGTTTGGTAGAGAATGATGATTCTTCCTGGATACTTGATTCAGGTGTTACTAACCACCTTAGTTCTTCCTACCAAGGATTTAGTTCCTGGAAAACGTTGAAAGATGAAGAGTTGACTCTACGAGTCGATACTGGGGAGGTTGTTTCAGCTGTTGCTGTAGGCAAGCTAAAGTTATTTTTGGACAAGAAACGTTATCTGTTATTGGATAATGTTTTCGTAGTTCTTCATATCAAGAGGAACTTAATCTCGGTTTCTTATCTAATTGAACAAGGTTATACCGTCTTCTTTTCTGAGAGTAAAGTGTTTATTTTCAAGAATGATATGGAGATTGGTTTTTGGTTCAATGAAAAATAACTTGTATATACTAAGGTTGTTAGTTGTAAAAGCCTTGCTTAATACTGAAATGTTCAGAACAACGACAACTGTGAAAAGACCAAAGGTTTCTCCTAAGGAAAATGTCATCTTTGGCATCTAAGGTTAGGTCACATCAAACTTAATAGGATTGAAAAGTTGGTGAAATGTGGACTTTTAAAGAGTTTAGAAGAAAACTCCTTGCCAGTATGTGAATCATGCCTTAAAGGCAAGATAACCAAACGACCTTTTACTTGAAAAGGTTATAGAGCCAAGGAAACCTCTGAGCTTATACATTCAGACTTTTGTGGTCCGATGAGTGTTAGAGCTCGAGGTGGGTATGAATATTTCATCTCTTTTATAGATGATTATTCAAGATATGGGTATCTATACCTAATGCAATGTAAGTATGAAGCTCTTGACAAGTTCAAGGAGTATAAGGCTGAAGTTGAAAACTTGTTAGGTAAGAAGATAAAAACACTATGATTTGATCGTGGTAGAGAGTATATGGACCTCAAATTCCAGAACTATATGATAGAACATGGAATCAAATCCCAACTCTCAGCCCCAGGTACACCTCAGCAGAATGGTGTATCAGAAAGGAGAAACAAAACCCTGTTGGATATGGTTCGGTCTATGATGAGTTATGCTCATCTTCCAGACTCGTTTTGGAGATTTGCAATGGAGGTTGCATGTTATATTATGAAAAACGTTCCCTCGAAAAGTTTCTGAAATACCTTTTGAGCTGTGGAGAGACCGTAAAGGAGTTTATGCCACTTAAGGATTTAGGGATGTCTGACCCATGTGCTAGAGGTTAACCCTAAAAAGTTGGAACCACATTTGAAAGTTTGCCTCTTGGTAGGCTATCCCAAGGAAACGTGGGGTGAATAATTCTATGATCTGAGTGAGAACAAAGTGTTTGTATCGACAAATGCTATCTTCTTGAAAGAAGACCATATCAGGGATCATAAACCACGAAGTAAGCTTGTTTTAAATGAGATTTCTAGTGAGACTACTGGGAGTTCAACAAGAATTGTTGAATAGATTGATAGATCAACAAGTGTTATTGATGTCGGTTCATCTAGTCAACCATCTCAAAAGTCGAGACTACCTCGACGTAATGGGAGGGTTGCGAACCCACCAGAACGCTACATGGGTTTGACTAAAGCCCAAAACATCATGTCTGATGATGGAGTTGAGGATCCATTGTCTTATAAGTAAGCAATGGAGGATGTTGACAAAGATGAGTGGATTAAAGCCATCAATCAGCAAATAGAGTCTATATACTTCAATTCTGTCTAGGAACTTGTGGATCAGCCTGATGGGGTAAAACCATAGGGTGTAAGTATATCTACAAGAGAAAACGAGGTGTAGATGGAAAGGTGAAAACCTTTAAGGCTAGACTCGTGGCAAAGGGTTATACCCAGGTTGAGGGAGTGAACTATGGGGAAATTTTCTCACCTGTTGTCATATTGAAGTCTATCAGGATTTTCCTGTCCATAGCCACATTTTATGATTATGAGATATGGAAAATGGACGTCGAGACTGCCTTTTTGAATGGTGATCTTGAGGAGGCCATCTACATGGCTCAACTAGAGGGATTCATCATTCCAGATCAAGAGCAAAGAGTTTGAAAGCTTAATAAGTCTATTTATAGGCTGAAACAGGCGTCTAGATCGTGAAACATTAGATTTGACAGTGCGGTCAAATCGTTTGGAATGGTGGCAGTTGTATTCTTACGACCTTCTGCTCTTTTGGCTTTGAGGTGGACGCAATCTCTGGTTCCATCGCGACTTTTTCCTCCGTTTCTTTTCGAGTCACTGAAATTTCTGGTTCCAGCGCAATTGGAGCAGTCTGGCTAGGCTCCTTCTTCTTCTCTGCCATAATCTTTCCACTCCGCAACGTCACAACTTGACATTGCTTTTTACTTGTACCCCCTGGGTTGCGTGGGTGTTCCGTTGAACTTGGCAGGGCCCCTTGTGGTCTGTTATTGAGTTCGCCCACAATCTGGCCTATCTGAATTTCAAGGTTGCGGATATACGTCGCTTGGTTTTGAAGCACAATTTTGTTCTTTTCAATATATTGCTTCAACAAAATCTCCAAAGTGGGAGATCGCGGTGCTTGCGAACTGCTGGCTTGATTATTCGTTTGACTGTTGGTTGTTGTTTACAGTATAAAAAGTATACGGCGGAATTGAGAAAAGAGCAATTATGCGACAGATACACTGAGTATGCATAGGAATGGATTGAGAAGGTCTTTCGCTAGGTTTTCCCGAGAATGCGTTTAAGCTATGCGATCATGCTACACTCATGCGACCGCAACTCATTTTCCAATGCAAATGCAATGACTCCTAATTTTAGGACGCATGTGATGAATGCGATAATGTCTATAGAACTTATTCCTAAGTCTCTACTTCTTACCTATGCGATGATGATGCATGCAAGAACAAGGCGACTGCATACAATCATGTCCTATCTCTAGGGTGCATGCGATATGTTAATAGCAAACAGAGCTTATTCCTAAGCTTTTATCTCTTGATTATGCAGTTCTAATCTGATTCTCTTGAGCCTAGATTCTAATTTGACTTTTCCAAGCCTAGATTCTATCCTTAGACTACCCTCCTGGGTATCCCTAATGGACGAATGACGCATACATAATACAAGATAATCGCATAAAATGAAGATCCCAGGTTATGCTAGCTAATTGTTTCTCAACCCATTCGACAAATTTAGATACTCATGCGTAATGTACAGAGAGTGGACAGATATAAAGATGCAAATTCTATTTTTATAAATAAGTTCATATTACAAAATGACAATGGAATTAAGGGTAGAGAGCCTGGTAGTAATTCTTTACTTCCCAAGGCTTTTACACTGTGTTCTCTATTCCGCCCAAAAGATGTTCTTGCTTCCGCAAGAGTTGCCCCTTTCTCTACTTTCGACGCTCCTCGGCACTCTTTCGAGTTCACCGTGATGATCTCTCGGTGTAATCTCTTCTCTCTTGCTTCTGCCTTCCAAGTAAAAGAAAACTATGAACAAGGTTACTTCTATCTATAGGGAAAATTCTCTAAAACTGAACGAACTCCCTTACTGAAGGTGGCCTTCAGTATTTATAGAGCTTCGGGATTAAAGGCTTCTTCTCTCTTATGAATGCACTGATGAGATGACATTAATTCTCTGTCTGATGCGCCGAATATTTGTCACCGAAAAATTGAGTGTACTTGCTACAGTAGGTCGTTGACGGCTTGTCAACTTAATTTGGAATCGACCATCATCAGCTTTCTGTCCCATCGTGATTTATTAGGCTTTCACCCAGATGCGCCCACCTTGATGTGCCGGCTTTATGCGGCCACCTTCTCGAGCAGATTTTCGAATGCAAACGATCGCGCATAGCCTTGTGATCGCAATCTCTTATGCGTTCGGACGTTAATTTCTTCGGATCGCATTTTCGCCTTGTGTCAATGCATTTTCCTGCATAAAATACATAAGTTAGCTGTTTTAATGCGATGGACGCATGCGATCACAATGTTGTGAACTTAATGCTTTTTTATGCAATGTTGTATATTTTTACCATCGCAATCCTACATTGTTTTATAATTTTGCACTGTAATAAAGTGCATTTCTGCCCGTTATCATACGGTAAGCCCAAAGAACCTCATTTAGCTTCTGCACTGAATCCTTTCTAGAGTTGTTTACCACCTTCTCTAGTATAAACTTAATTTCCTGGTTGGATACCTCCGTATGACCATTGGTTTATGAATGATAAGCAGTTGCAACCCTGTGATTGAAATTAAATTTGGATAGCAAGTTTGAGATGATACGATTAATAAAATGTATACCTTCATCGCTGATTAGTGCACGAGGCGTTCTAAAACGCGAAAATATATTCCTTTAAGAAATTTTTCCATCGTGGTTGCATCATTTCTCTGACAAGAAATGGCCTCCACCCACTTGGAGACGTAATCGATTGCACCAGAATATATCGATGTCCAGCAGAAGTAAGGAAAGAGCCCATGAAATAAATGGCCCACACGTTGAATAACTCTATTCTAAAATGGAAGTCAATGGCATCTCGTTTTTATTCAATATGTTTCCCTTACGTTGACACTGATCGCAATTTACCGCATGGGCGTGGGCATCCTTGAACAAAATGGGCCAGAAATAGTCGCACTGGAGAACCTTGGCAGCGGTCCTTTATCCCCCAAAATGTCCACAATATGAGGACTCATGACATTGCTCCAAGATGCGCTGAACTTTAGTTTCAGGAATGCACCTTCTTAAAATGTGATCGGGTTCAAGTATAAAAATGGATCATCACAATAGTAAAACTTGACCTTATGTCAAAGCTTCTTCTTTTACTGGTGTGTTTAATCTTCTAGTGTCTGGACGCATACCAAGTAGTTAACAATGTTTGCATACTATGGTTCTGTTGGGAATGTCCTAGAACTTGCAGTTCGTGTTAAACATTCTATTTATCAATAATAATAAATTGTTGATTTTGCATTCTATTATGAAAATCCAATAAACTTATCCATGGCTATAGTCTGAATACTTTAAATTTAAGTGGTGACATAAATAGGATAAGTTAATAGTATATAGCCTAAATAGTCTAATAGGTATATGGATGAAATTGGGTATATCATCATGGTAACACTATTGGATACGACCCACTTTGTAGTTGTTACAAAGAGTTGTAAAGTGCTACAAACGATGTGATCCACAGATCGTTCATGTTGAGACATGTAAATGGGGACATCCTATGCAATGAGTTTGTATATAGACTGAACCACGAAAATAGTCACTTTTCTTTATAACGACCGTTTACTGTTAAAACTGACTATTTCATTTATTAAATAACCTAGGTTAACTCGATCTTAATCCTGAGCTAGCTATGAACTCCTGTTTGTTCGGGATTATCCTTTGATCTGCAAATGGTGAGAGTAGTCCAATAGCACTGCTCAATAAGCCTCCCATTTTGGGGATAAGACCAGATGAATAGCTGGGGACATAGCCTTGCAAGATGGAATTCACTCCTACCCGATTTAGGGTTAGCAGATAGGTTGTTCTCTTAAGTACTGATTACAGGTCTTGAACAATCGGCGCCTCACCTTCTCATGTTAGAGAAAGGACTTGATTCATAGGGATTATGAATCAAAATTGTTCATTAGAGGGTCAGTGGGAACTTAAGAAACAAGATGTATTCACAGGGGTAAAATGGTTATCTTAACCTAGCTATGATTACGAACAACCTGTGAAGGATCGACTTACTGATTATGGTTATATAAAGTGGACATAATATATCTACAGTGAAGTGAGTTCAACTATGGGCTATAGTGGAGTGACCCATTAGTTAACGAATGGGGGTTAATTCGGTCTAATGAGTTTAGCCGATTAATCTCGAATCGTTGGAGCCCATGATCTGTAGGTCCGCGAGGTCCCCTTACTAGCTCGTAAATGGATAAGCTTTAGAGTAGCTTGAGAAGTTAATTTGAAACGTTCAAAATAGAATTAAATGAAATAGGAGAATATATATTTAAATATGATTTAAATATATGAAGAGGAATTTGTGTAAAAATTAATTTAATATTTGAAATTAAATTAATTAGAATTATTTAAATAATTATTTATTAATGTTATTAGAAAATTAATAATGTTTTCAATTTTAAAAGCAAAATTAAATTTTGAAATCTTATTTGATTTTAGAAAAATTGAAAAGTTGAAAACATGCACAAATGGAAAAATGAGTTTTCCCATTACTCATCTTCTACATACTCACACAAACACCATTACCTTTCTCTTCATTTACTCAAAGCATGAGTTGGAACTCATGCAACATTCTTTTTTGCATGTTCACCTACAATAAATAAAGAAGATTGGAGTGAATTTGAGGCATGCATTCAATCAAAATTTTAGAGAAAATTTCGGGTCGAAGAAGAGTTCTTCAAGCAGTGTGGTGCAGTGGGCTTCTCCTTGTTTCTTCATTGCTTCAAGTTGTTCTTGAGTCCCAAAACTCGTTCTAAAGCTCCAAGAGGATAGTGGGGAAGATCTTGGGGTGGTTCACAGTGCATTTTGGAGAAGATAATTGCTGTTGATCAAGATCTTGAAGAGTTATATAAAAATATGACTACAAACCCTCTTTTATTAGTTGAACATGCTTTAGTTTCTGTCAAAATTAGTGAATTTGAATGCTTATTGATCCTTGTTACTTCCACTGTATGTTATTACACTCTTACAGGTTCACTGCTGCTTAAAACCATCAATTTTTCATTTGGAAAGCAGCCTTTGATCTTCTTTTCTCTTCTCTGGATCTCAATGTTTTCAAGCCTTGATAAATGGTCTGCCAACTGGTTTTCTGTCCCCTTTCGATCTCGAATTTCTAAATCAAACTCTTAAAGCAACAACACCTACAGGATCAATCTGGGCTTTGCATCCTTCTTTGCCATAAGGTACCCGATCGCAGAATGATCAGTGTAAACCACAATCCTTGACCCCACCAAATGAATTTATCAACTATAAATACTACAACAAGCATTTCTTTTTTGTATATATGTAGTTCTCTTGGGATTCATTTAGGATTTTACTGGCATAATAGATTGGATGGAGGGTTTTATCCTTGCATTGACCCAGCACAGCACCTACCACGTAGCTACTCGCGTCGCACATCAACTCGAAAGGATGCGACTAGTCTAGCACCACTAAGATGGGTGCAGAGATGAGCACATTCCTCAATGTGTTGAATGCTCAAGTGCAAGCATCGTCAAGTATGGTCTGTCGGCTTCTCAGAGTGCGTTAAAGGGTCTAGCAATATGGGAGAGAATTTTGATGAATCTTCGATAAAATCTCGCATGCCTCATAAAGCTTTTTAGTGTCTTGACATTTACGGGTGTTGGCAGTTTGGCGATTACGTCAATCTTTGCTTGGTTCACCTCTAGCTCAGCCTTGGAGATTTTGTGTCCCAATAAAATGCCCTCAGTAACCATAAAATGACATTTTTCCCAATTGAGGACAAGATTGGTTTCTTTATATTTCCTCAATACATTCTCCAAGTTAGAGAGGCATACATTATATAAATTGTCAAACACAGAAAAGTCATCCATGAACACCTTCACTGATTCTTCCGAGAATTCAGAAAATATTATCATCATACATCTCTAGAAGGTGTCAGGTGCATTACAAAGCCGCAAGGGCATGCGCCAAAAGGCAAAGGTGCCAAAAGGATACGTGAAGGTAGTCTTTTCCTGATCTTCAGGCACGATTGTTATCTAGTTGTAGCCTGAATAACCATCCGAAAAGTAGAAAAATTCATTCCCCACAAGTATGTCCAACATCTTATCAATGAATGGGAGGGGGAAGTGATTCTTTTTTGTTGCCTGATTCAGTTTGTGTTAATCCATACAAATCCACCATTCAATAATGGTTCTAGTGGGGATTAGCTCGTTTTTGCTATTGGCCATGACCGTCATACCTCCTTTTTTGGGCATGCATTGAACTGGGCTTACCCAGCTGCTATAAGAGATTGGGTAAATGTCTTCAGCATCGAGTCACTTAATGATCTTTTTTTTGATAACTTCATGCATTGCTGGGTTCAGCCTACGTTTCTTCTCAATGGAGCCTCTCTTTCTTTCCTCTAGCCTTATGTTATGCATGCAGTATGAAGAACTAATCCCTCGAATGTCCACTAGGGTCCAACCAATGGCTTTTCTATACTTCTTCAAAACTTTTAACAAGGTCTCCTCATCTTCCGCTTTTAGTGAAGCAGAGGTAATGACTGGTAGAGTGTCATTATCACTTAAATACGTGTATTTGAGGTGTGCTGGCAGAGCCTTTAGCTCTAGGATAGGTGGCTCTTCTAAGGATGGTTTAATTTTTGGTTGTCGTCCAGTCAAATTCAAGGGTTCGAAACCAGGGTTAGATTTTATCAACACATGAACTTCTTCCATGGCCAGGTTATTCCCTTCCCCTTCCAACTCACTTTTCAACAATTTCCAATGTCCAATTTCCACATCATCAATGCATTGACATGTCTTCAATTCATCTGGATATTTCAATGCATTAAACACATTGAATTTAACTTGTTGATCATTCATGCAGATGGTCAGCTCTCTCTTCTGATCATCTATCAATGCTCACCCTATGGCAAAAAATAGACGCCTCAAGATGATGGGAATTTCAGTATCCACCTCGTAATCCAAATTAATGAAATTGGCAGGAAAAATAAATGTGTCTACTTGAACAAGCAGGTCTTTGATTTTCCTCTCAGGATACGTTATGGATTGATCAACATGTTGTAGGGTTACTGTGGTGGGTCTGGCCTCACCTATCCCTAACTTCTTGAAAATGGATAACGACATTAAGTTGATGCTTGCACTCAAGTCACATAACGCATGGCCGACTTATTTTCCCTCAATTGAGCATGGAAAAGTGAAGCTTCTTGGATAATAGATTTGTAGGGATGTTATTTTTATATAGCGCGCTGCATTCATGCGTCAGCGCGACAATTTCGAATTCACCCAGCCTACGTTTGTTTGAAAGAATTTTTTTTAGGAACTTCACATAACTCGACATTTGTTCTAGAGCTTCTATGAGAGGAATGTTAATGTGAAGTTGTCTCAAAAAACGTCCAGGAATCTCATGAACTGCTAACTGTCGTCTTTCTTTTTCAGTCTGCTGGGGTAGGGAGGTGGAACTTGCAAGACTTTGCTTGCTTGTTTTTGTTCTTTTGTCACATCAGGTGCTTGCGACATATGTTCTAGACTGGTTGGTTAGGAAGAGTTTTTATTTTGAGAATTTACATTATCAGAAGTTTGATCTAAGGATTTAGACGAAATTGCTGGATGGTTTTTGGTTAAGTCAAGATAATTGAGTCATGGTTGTCGATTTTGTCTGAGGTGAATGGAAATTCAATTTCTTTTGTTGTGGGAGTCTGTGATCTTACTGGTTTAGCTTCTCTGGGTTCAGCTGTCGCATTAGATGTCGTCTTTTCACTACGTAGTGTCATAGCTTGACACTGCTCTTTTCCATTTCTGTGGGGAGCTTTAGAGTTACTTGGTAGAGTGCCTGGTTTCCTACTTTTCAAATTGTTGCCAATCTACCCCAGATGAACTTTAAATTCTATATGGAGGAGGCTTGCGACTGAATTAATGCATCGTTTTTCTGAATGTACTCCTTGAGGAGTGCTACCAATGATGGCGATGGGTTGGAACTAGATGCCTAATTATGATTATATTATTGTCAATTTTGGTGTTGCTGATGGCCTTGAGGATGTTGACTGAATCCCTGAGGATTCCCTCTATGCGCTTGCTGCTATTGATGCATGTTCTTTTGCCTATAGTAGTCTTAGTTTCCACCCCAAACGAAATTAGGATGGTTCCTCCAACCTGATTATAGGTGTACTGAACAGGTTATTGTGAATGGAAAAAACTGTTTGGGGATTATGCGGGTAGGCCTCAGCTGAGTTGGGATGCCCACTTTGTATACTTCTTGTTGGCGCAACTTGCGTCATGGTATTCAGCTAAGCAACATTCGTATTCAACGCCCCTTGGTTTATTGCCATGGTTTGCAAAAGGGAAGTAACAGTAGCCATTTGGGTAGCTAATGCATTCATCATGTTCGACTATACTATTGCTCCTTCCATCTTTCTTCTATCAACGTTCTTGTTCCCATAGCCGTCATCAACCCAATCATTTGTATTCTTGGAAATCTGATCCAAGATCACTTTGGCCTCAATATAGGTCTTGCCCATAAATCCACCTACTGTAGAGGCATCTGCTACCACCTGTGTGGCTCTGTTCAACTTGTTGCAGAAGGTCTCCATCAAAACATAGTCAGGAATGCCAATGTGCAGGCAATCACGTATAAGACACCTGAATTAGACCCAAGTGGTGCTAAGAGTTTCTGAGTCTCCTTGCTCGAAATTCAAAATGTCCCGCTGTCTCCTTGTGTTGACGGCCAGAGGGAAAATTGTTTTCATGAAGCGCTCAACTAACTGGTCTCAGGATAAAATTTCATTTGGTTTAAGAGAATAGGCCCATTTCTTAGCCTCGTCATAGAGAGTATAAAGAAAGAGAGATAGTCGAATTCCTTCTGGTGTTACGCCTGGAATGGAAAATGTGTTGCACATTTCCACGAAGCTCGTGAAATGGCCGTGCGGATCTTCACCCTGCAACCCTCCAAACTGCCTGACATTTTGAATCATTTTCAGCATCACTGGCTTAATATCGAACCTTGCGTTCTCATTGACGGTTGGCCTCATGATACCAGGTGAGAAATCATAGAGATTCGGCACCGCATAGTTCTTCATCAAAATGTTGCAGTCAATAGTAAGAAAATGGGGTCTTATTGCCCTTGTCCGAATGCTCCATTTCCCACAACCTGGTTGTTCATATTTTTCACATTGGCCATATTCTTTCTATGTCTATTCTTGTTTTGTCTTGTCTGCGATGGAAAGTTCCTTCGATTTCGGGGTCAATAATGAATTCAAGGTCTGTATCTGTACTTATACATTGTTTTTCACTTGTCACTTAAGCTTGCGACACTCATAAAATAAAAAGGGTGCCTGCATAGTAACAAAACCAAACACTCTATCAGTTTCCAAATCCCCGATAACGGCGCCAAAAACTTGTTGCACTTTAAAATGATGCATCTATTGGGAGCTACACTAGATTGAAGATGGGATATTAATATTGTACGTCTAGTTACAATAATCATGTGCTAATCACAAGTTTTCTCATTATCAAGCCAAGTATAACAAGCTTACGAGTTTCTCAGGATAACCCAAGGTCGAACATGGGGATTTGTACCAAGAGTGATAGGTGAACATGCATGTGTAGCTAAGCAAATATTGTCAAAATAACGTCAAGTTCATGTGATTAACTAATTTACGTGATCTAATATCTAACTAACAGAGACGTCCTTGAGATAGATTTTGAGAGTACTTAAGAGAAACGATAGTCTTATCGTGAAGAAACTATATGGAGAAGGCAAGGTTTGAGGGAGATCAATACCACATCATTAAGCTTATCGTGAGAGTTTTTCTTGACTCGCAACTTCCGATTATCGCACACCTCTAGATGGCCAGCCACACTTATCATATTTCTATGATGCATGAATGAGATTGCTAATTTGTTTCTATCTCTAGAAATACTTCTTTCTTTGCTTAATGAGATCCACAACTACTTTCCTTCTCAGGTAGTTAGTCATAACTACTTGACTCACTAAGTACTCATAGGCAAGGATTTTAATACTCATATATTAAACAAACAAGATAACTTCCACAGATTCTACTTAGATCATGATATTAATCTTCCCCCTTACCCCGTTAGAATTAGTTACTCATGACAACAGATAAAGTGAAAGTAAAGATAGAGAAGATGATGAAAGTGGATATGATGATATTAAAATAGAAATATAGAGTTGAATACATAGATGAGCAATCTCTTAAACGAAATGCAATACAAAAACTAAAGAGGTAAAGAGATAAGGTGAATGGCAGTTGTTAGCAATCTCTTGCTTTCAATAAATGAATGTCAAGGCTGCTGGTGATATAATAGTTGGGTGAATGGAGAAGGCTCTTTCAGACTCTTGCTCTGGTAGAGCTCCGACGAAGAATCGGGGTGAAATATGGAGGTGGAATTTTCTCTCATGAAAATCTCAGTTTCTGGGTCTAAAAGTCCATCCCTTCTTCATGGTGTCAAGGCTCTATTTATAGAGTCGTGTGCTGATTATTGGTGGTATTCCTGCTCTGATAAGTAGTTATTGTCTGACACAATAGGTGCAGATGTCGGCATATCAATCATAATTCTGGATACTTGTCAGAAGATCATTGGTACCGGCTCAGAGTTCCTGAGGCATGCGACGAATTATTTGTTCGTCGGGTAGGGGTTCTGTGCATGCGACAAAGTCCGACGATCAATCTGCAAGATACACTTTGGCGCAACATAACTCAGGATATGCAGTCAGCAGGTGTTTTTTAGATTCTTCAGTGCAAGTTTAATATTTAGCACAAATTCTTAACAAAATTGACCCATAATCTTCTTATCTACCCTCATTAATCTAAGCAAAAGATTATAATAACTTATATTTCTAAAAGTTATCAATACCATTTATGCAATTAGCCTTTGTTTTTTTGTCTTATTTTGAAGGTAATTTTGTTACTTTGGTTGATGATATGCTCGGTAAAATTCTTAAGTTGCAAAAAGAAAAAATGGGTAAAAACCATTTTGGACTATAGAATTGAGTCTATTATACAATTATCTCTTCAAATAAAATTTTAAAAAAATATATAAATAAATAAATCGAATTTGTCCCTTTTTTATTTTTTGAGTAACAAATCCAAATTTCTATCTATATCTATATCTATATTATACTCAAAGGAGCAATGAGAGAGAATCTTTTCTCCCCATTTTGCCCCTCATTTTACCTTAACCCTGGGCAATACACGTATATTTTTCTCCAGCCAACACAACTTCTTAGTCAAGTATCTCTTTTATGCATTTGGATTCTACAAAAGGACCGTATAACATAATCCCTCCCGCACATTTGGAAGACAGATGAAACATACAATCATTAAATAAGGTATGTCATCTATGGTTTTTTTCTCTTTTATAGATTTGTTTTGTATTTCTCTCTTTAATCACTGGGATTTTATTTCAAGAGATTGGCAGAACGTATCATCAAATAAGGTATTTCATCTCTTTGTTGTTATTTTTTCTTTTTTTTTGTATTGTTTACCATCTCTTAAAATATTATGATGCGTCCAAACTTTTGTTTCTTGGGACGTAATTTCAAAATACAATCAACAGTTTTACAAATTTTTTTTATGTTCATATAGATTTTGGAACAAGCAATAAGTTTATACTTTTTGTATATTATTATGTCTAACTTTCTTTAATTCTGGGTTTTTTTTTTTCCAAAAAGATTTGATAGTGATATCATCAGATAAGTTATTTCATCTATGGTTTTTCTTTTTTCTTTTTTAAATTTGTTTTGTATGTCTCTCTTTAATCACTAGGATTTTTATTTCAAGAGATTTTCTAGTGACAAACTTATCATCAAATAAGGTATTTCATTTTTTTTAAAGTATTGTTTGTCATCTCTTTAAATATTGTGATGCGCCTAGATTTTTGTTTCTTGGGACGAAATTTCAAAATACAATCAACAATTTTACATTTTTTAAAATTTTCATATACATTTTGGAACACTCAATAAGTTTGTTTTTTTTGTATATTATTTTGTGTGCCTCTCTTTAATTACTAGGGATTTTTTTTTTTAAAAAAATTCATATAGATTTTGAAACGCCCAATAAGTTCGTATTTTTTGTATATTATTATGCGTGTCTCTCTTTAATTACTAGTGTTTTTTTTTTTTTTGTTTCAAGAGATTTGATAGTGATATCATCAAATAAGGTCTTTCATCTATGTTTTTTTCTCTTTATTAGATTTGTTTATGTTTCTCTTTAATCAATAAGATTTTTATTTTAAGTGATTTGACAGTGACAAACGTATCACCAAATAAGGTATTTCATTTTTTTCCCATTTTTTTTAAAAAAAGTATTGTTTGTCATCTTTTTAAATATTATGATGTGTCTAGATTTTTATTTCTTGGGACTTAATTTCAAAATACAATCAATAATTTTACAATTTTTTTTTAATTTTTATATAAATTTTGGAATGCTCAATAAGGTTGATTTTTATTTATTTATTTGTATATTATTATGCATGTCTCTCTTTAATATATTTTCAAGAGATTTGAAAGTGATATCATCAAATAAGATATTTCATTTCTCTCTCTCTCTTTTTAAAACATTGTATGTCATCTCTTTAAATATTGTTGCGATGTATTTAAAAGTTAGGATAATCTTATAATTATTATAGGATTTTATATATATATATATATATATATATATATATATATATTTAGGATAGATGGTTTCCTTATTATATTAGGTCTGACCTCCCTTATATATATGGGAGTTAATTAGTTAGATGGATAGATGGATTCAATTTGAGAAATAAAGAAAATTTCATTGTATCAGAGCAGGCGGTCTAGGGAGATCCTATGTTCAAGCCTCTGCATTATGTTTCCTCCCCAATTAAAATTCATTTCCGCTTGTTGGGCATTTTCCATATTTCAAGCCCACAAGTGAAGGGGAGTTTAAATGATATAATTAAATTTGTTTTCACCCACTAACTTAGCCTCAATTAAGACAACGTGAACCCAAGAAACCCAACTTGATCATGGCAACCAGAGAGAAGGTTTCTTCATAGTCTACCTCTCTCTTTGGATAAACCCTTTTGTCATGAGTCTAGCTTACTTTACCAACTTGGTCTCACTTTCTCTTGTAGATCCACTTGCAACCAATGGGTTTTACCCCTTCTGGTTGATCTACAAGATCTTAGACTACCTTTACACCAACACATGTGTTAGATATCCCCAAATCCTGAAGTGACGCAAACTACATTTACGTCCTCTCCATAACTTGTAAGGTGTTTCTGAAACACTTTTCAAGGGAACTATGTTCAATATATACACCGCAATCTCTACTGCAAGACCCCAAAAAGAACTTGACAACTGAGCATCACTCATCATAGAACGAACCATGTCCAATAGGGTTCTACTTCTTCTTTCTGTAACACCATTTTGTTGAGGTGTGCCAGGTGTTGTGAGTTGTGACTGAATTCCGTGTTCTATCAAATAGTCCTAGAATTTTAAGTCCATCTACTTACCACCTCAATCTGATTGAAGTGTTTTAATCTTTTTACTTAATTGGTTCTCAACCTTTGCCTTATATTCCTTGAACTTTTCAAGTGTTTCGAACTTATGATGCATTAGATAAATGTAGCCATATCTTGAATAATCATCAATGAAGCTGATGAAATATTCATACCCTCCTCTCGCTTTAACATTTATCGGACCATAAAGGTCTAAATGTACGAGCTCTAAGGGTTCTTTGGCTCTAAAACTTTTTCTAGTAAAAGATCTTTTGGTCATCTTATCCTCAAGACAAGATTCACATGGCAGTAAGGAACTATCTTTTAACTGGTTTAGAAGTCCATTCTTAACCAATCTCCCAATCCTATTGAGATTAATGTGACCTAGTCTTAGGTGCCAAAGATAGGTATTTGGAGAAAAGATTCTTTTCTTATTATGAGTTTCAGCTGTTTTAAACATCTCTATATTCAAAACAGCTTTTACCTTAGTCGGTTTTAACACGTATAAGTTATTTTTCAATTTTGTTGAACAAGTTTTAATACCTTTTGATTAGCAGCACGATGATTGAAAGCACATATATGATTAGCAGCACCTGAATCAATTATCTAGGTCTTTTTATCATTTTCCGCTAAACATATTTCAATCACAAGCAAATCATATTCACTTTGTTGTGCTTTCTTTGTTTTTCATCTATGACACATGATTTCTCGAGTAGAAGCCATGTTCTCAAATATATTAGATATATTTTCCAGAATAATGTTTCAAGCTTTTCCGTTAGCCTTAATCCATCTGTCATATATATACCAACTCTTTTGGTCTGTAGAAGAACTGAGAGATTGAGGATATTCCTCTATTAAAAAAAATTTCAAATCATCATTTACTAGTATATTTGATTTCCATGTTGAATAATTATTACTGTTAACTAAACTGGAAGCATGTTATTTTGACGAATTCGACATGTTGAAATTGTAAACAAATTCTAATTAGTAAATTTCTTTTAAAGCTAATTGAATTTTAGCAAAAGTAATAATGTACCCAAAATTCATTATCTATTTGCAACGATACTATAGTGAGTTAGAATAAGTGCTACTGAGGGGCAGTCAAATTTGACTGCAGCCTCTACTTAGTGACCTAATTAGAATTTGGATATATTTTGGAGTAAGAGTATTTGACTGTCCCTTGGTAGCATTTATTCTGACTGACTATGGTATCGTTGCAAATAAATCATGAAAATAGGTACATTATTACTTTTGCTAAAATTAAATTGGGTTTAAAAGAAATTTACTAATTGGAATTTATTTATACTTTTAGCATGTCGACTTCTTTAAAAAACACTCGCTTCTAATAAGAATAACGATCTTAACAAATTAACATGGAAATCGAATATACTAGCGAACGATGATTTGATTTTTTTTTTTTTAATAGAGGAATGTCCTCAATCTTCTACTTCTTCTGCAGACCAAAAGTGTTGGTATGCATATAAAAGATGGATTAAGGCTAATGAAAAATCCCGAAACATTATTTTGGAAAATATATATGATATATTAGCTAAGAACTTTGAGAACATGGCTTCTGCTCGAGAAATCATGAGTGTCATAGATAAAGAAACAAAGAACGCACAACATAATAAATGTGATTTGCTTGAGACATTTTTAGTGAAAATTGATAAATTAACCTGGATAATAGATTTGGGTGCCGCTAATCATATCTATGCTTTTGCTCAAGAAACTAGTTCCTGGAGACAACTTACAGAAGGCGAAGCAACCTTAAGGTAGAGACCAGAGAGATTGTTTCACCTAAAGGGGAGATATGAAGCTATTTGTTAGAGATAGATACATTTTACTTGAAAATATATATTATATTCCTTCTATAAAAAGGAATTTAATTTCTATCTCGTGTTTGCTAGAACATAATTATAAAGTTTCTTTTGAAAATAATGAAGTGTTCATTATTTCGAAAGGTATTAAGATATGTTCTTCAAATTTAGAAAATAACTTATACATGTTAAAACCAACTGAGGTAAAAGCCATTTTGAATATAGAGATGTTTAAAACAGCTGAAACTCATAATAAGAAAAGAAAAATTTCTCCAAATGCCTATCTTTGGCACCTAAGACAAGACTAGGTCATATTAATCTCAATAGGATTAAGAGATTGGTTAAGAGTGGACTTCTAAACCAGTTAGAAGATAGCTTCTTATCGCCATGTGAATCTTGTCTTGAGGGTAAGATGACCAAAAGATCTTTTACTGGAAAAGGTCTTAGAACCAAAGAACCCTTAGAGCTGGTACATTCAGACCTTTGTGGTCCGATAAATGTTAAAGTGAGAGGAGGGTATGAATATTATGAATATTTCATCAGCTTCATCGATGATTATTCAAGATATGGCTACATTTACCTAATGTATCATAAATCCGAAACACTTGAAAAGTTCAAGGAATATAAGGCAGAGGTTGAGAACCAATTAAGTAAAAAGATTAAAACACTTCAATTAGATCGAGGTGGTGTGTAGATAGACTTAAAATTCTAGGACTATTTGATAGAACCCGGAATTCAGTCTCAACTCACAACAACTGGCACACCTCAACAAAATGGTGTTGTAGAAAGGAGAAATAGAACCCTGTTGGACATGGTTCGTTCTATGATGAGTTATGTTCAGTTGTCGAGTTCTCTTTGGAGTCTTGCAGTAGAGACTGTGGTGTATATATTGAACATGGTTCCCTCAAAAAGTGTTTCAAAAACACCTTACGAGTTATGGAGATGACGTAAAGGTAGTTTACGCCACTTCAGAATTTGGGGATGCCCAACACATGTGTCGGTGCAAAATCCAAAGAAGCTGGAACACCGTTCAAAAGTATGCCTATTTATAGGCTATCTTAAAGAGACAAAAGGTGGTTATTTTTATGATCCCCAAGAAGATAAAGTATTTGTGTCGACAAATGCAATATTTTTTTAGGAAGACCACATTAAAAATCATCAACCTCGTAGTCGGCTAGTATTAAGTGAGATGTCCAGAGAAACTACAGATAAATGGGCATTTAGATTTTCTTCTAACTCACTTAGAAGTCCATTCTTGACCAGTCTCTCAATCCTATTGAGATTTATGTGTCCTAATCCTAGGTGCCAAAGATGGGCATTTTCTTTAGGAGAAATTTTCTGACTTTTATTTTGAGTTATCGCAATTTTAAACAATTCGGTATTTAGGGGAGCTTTAGTTTCTAACGGTCTTAGCACATATAAATTATCTTCAAGATTAGTAGAACAATTGTGTACTCCATTCTTGTAAACAAGCACTTTATTTACATGAAAATTTAAAGTGTATTGTTGTTTTAGAAGACATTTTACAGAAATAAGGTTCCTTTTCAAGCTTGAAACCACATATAAATAATCTAATAAAATATTAGATTTCTGTAAGTAGAGTCGAAGCCCTCCTACTGTCGTAGCTGAGACGACATGCCTAGTTCCAACATGCATCATCATCTCCCCAGCCTCCAGTTGCTGCCAGGAGCTAATTTCCTGAAATGAAGAACAAATATGGTTAGTGGTGCCTGAATCTATTATCCAGGCTGAATCATCATTTTTCACTAAAGAAGTCTCCAAAACAAGCAAATCACATTTACCTTGTTTGACTTTCTTCTTTTCTACCAAGTATTTGGGATAATTTCTTTTCCAGTGTCCCTCTTAATTGTAATGGAAACAAATTCCTTTTGTAGCCTTGACTTTCTTGCCTCTTTAGGCAACTAGTGGGTTAGTTTTCCCCTTTTCACCTTTCTACTTCTTCCACATTTTGATACCGGAAGAAGAATGCACAGACGTAGTTCCAGAGGTCGAACCTCTGTAGAACTTCTTAGAGGATGAGGCAACATTTGCCTCACCCTTTTGTTCCTTGGATTTCATCAAAGATTGGAAAGTCTATAGCTCATTAAGCAAAGTGGCTAGGTTGTAATCAATCCTATTAATAACAACATTGCTACGAAATTACAGGAAACTTTCAGGTAAAGTTTCCAAGATGAAGTTAACTTAACTGGCCTCATCAGTGACATACGTGTTCATCTCAGCCACACTAAAGTGGACCATCATGTTGAGAACGTGTTCTCAAACAGATGTCCCTTCTGGCATGCAGGCATTGAAGATGAATTTTGAGCACATCGTGCCTGAATTGAGAGGATGATTGTCCAAACATTCCCCGTAAGGACTCCGCGATCACATTGGTAGTGAGCTTTGGCTCATGCTTCTTGGCCAAGACTTCAAAAAGGCTTTCCAAGATGTACGCTCGGACCTTTTCATTTGTCCATGCCCAATGCTCATATGCCTCTAGAACGTTTGGAGTGGAATTTTGAGTTGGAACAAGAGGACAATTCTTTGTAAGGACAAATTTTAGGTCATCGATTATTAATATAGTGTTGATAGTGTTTTTCCATGCAATGTAATTTTTACCCTTGAGTTTGTCGGCGGCAAGTAAATTTAGAGTTGTGGAAGTCATTTTGTAATTTGCTGAAATATACAATTTATTTATATAAGTATTCAAGCATTACCCATTTGGAAAAACCAATCAAATTCAACAAAATAATTTAATGCACCCTATGTGACATCTATTTTGCAATGACGTTTCAGTCGGGTAGGATAAAAGGCACTGTAGGGTAGATTAAACTAATTTATAATCTCATTAGAAATATTGTGATCTTAGGTCTATATAAATCATATTTTAAAACTATTTAAAAAATGATTTGAACCTAAGTTTGCATGCAATTCTGAATTATTGATTTTAATTTCTAATTTCATTTATTATAACAATTATAAAGTAAATGAAACAAATTAAAACCATACTTTGCATTGAATGACATAATAAAATTATAACATTTATAAAATTATTTAAAGTAGTGTCATGCTTCATGCAATTCCCATTGTATTACTTAACATACATAACATTTATATATACTAAAGTAATGAAATAATTAATAACATACATACATCCATACATTCAAACTATATATTATAACCTTTATAATATAATGATGCGTGACTATGTTATTAATGCATGCAAGCATATATTAACACTTATATTATATGATGCATGAGCATGCTATAAAAAATCATGCAACTATATATTATAACATTTATAATACAAATGATGTATGAATATGTTGGGTTTTATGTCCTAAAACTCGCAGTTTATAATGTTAAAACATATTCTATTATCAATAAAGTTTTTATTGACATTTATTCAATAAAATTATTGTTGAATATGTAAATTGCACTTGTTAAGACTAAATCCAATAAACTAAAGATTCATGGCGATTATATGAATACTTGAACTTTATGTAGCGACACCAAGATAGATCAAGTTCGAGTAAATAGCCAAAACGGTCTATAGTATATGAATAAGGTTGGGTGTCCTATTCTGGTAATACTATCGGATGTAGCCAACTCTGTAGTTGTTATAATTTGTTGGAAAGTGCTACAAACGAAGTGATTCTGATTCGTTCATGTAGTGACATGAGGAGCGGGGGCGTCCTATGAAATGAGTTTGCATAAGATCAGACCTAGAAATAAGTCACTCTTACTTTGTAACGTTGTTTACTGTTTAAGACTGATTGTTTCAAATCGATGACCTAGGTAACTCGACCTTAATCCTGAGCTAAATACGAACTCCTATTTATTCAGGATTATCCTTAGATTTACATAGGTGAGGATTGGCTCAACAGCGCCGGTTTAATAAGCCTCCCATTTCAGGGGTAAGACCGAGTAGATAGTTGGGGACATAGGGTGCAAGATAGAATTCATACCTACCCGATTTAGGGATAGTAGAGAGGTTATTCTCTTAAGTGCTAAATCTTGAACAAGGGGCTCGATTGGCCCGAGAGGGACTCGATTTAGTGATTGGATCACAAACTAATTGTTCATTAGAGGATCAGTGGGACTTAAGGAGCAAGATGTAATTTCGGGGGTAAAATAACATTTGACCCAACCGATATTACAAACAACCTGTGAATGGTCGACTTACTGATCATGGTTAAATTAAATGGACAGAAATATATTTATAGTGAGGAAAGTACAACTACTGAGCTATAGTGGTGTGTCTCAATAGTTAATGAATATTGATTAATTTGGTTTAAAGAGTTTAGTCAATTAATCTTAAATAGTTGGAGCTCATGATCTGTAGGTTCATAAGGTCCTTCTACTAGCTTGTTAATCTTAGATTAGTATATTGAGTGAATTTGAAGCGTTCAAATTCAATTTGGGAATTCAATTTGAAGTGTTCAAATTTTAAATTAGGGTTTGAATTTGAATTGTTCAATTTCAAATTAGGGTTTAGATTATTATATTCGATATAATTAACGTTTAATTTATCAAAATTAAACGGAATTTGAGATTTTAAAATATTTAAATATTGATTTAAATATTAATTACATGAATAAGATCCATGTATGATATAGGTGTTGGATTAATTTAATATTTAATATTAAATTATTATTTAATTAATTGAATTTGTTTAATTAATTAAAATCAAATTACTTGTCAATTTTAAATTCATTTTTTAGAAATTGAATTTTGTATTTGATTAATTTTTTAAATTAAATCAATTGAAAATTGAAAATTGATTTGGTTAATGGAAAAATCTACAATTTTGGTTGCTTGGTGGATTAAACGCAAAATCAGCACCTAGTTCTTCATGTGAGTGCCATTTGAAGTGTCAATGGCTGAGATTGAAGTGCTTGCATGTATTTGATACATAAAAGACATAAAATTTCTGAGAAAAAACTGTGAGGTTGTTGGAATTTATGGAATTCTGCAGAAATTCTCCACTCTCTCGAAACTCTCTTTGTTTCCTCATTCAATTCCCTTCAATCTGAGTTCCACCACTCAAATCCAAGTTGGAGAATAGTAGAGCAGATCTCTTGGTGGTCCACTGTTGATTTGAAGTTCAAATTCGTGGAGAGCAGCTTGGATTTGGAGGAATTTTCAAAAGTATAAGTTCATGAAACCCTTCTCTTTGATTTTGTTTTCATGCATGCTTTTAGAACTCAAATTAAGTGTAACTAGAGTGTTTTTTTTATTCTGATTGCTTCTGTTGTATGCTTGTACATTCCATCAGAATAATGTATAACCTATTGTGAGATTTTACTATATGGCATACATTATGACATATATAATTAAAATTAAACCATACGTCAAATGCATAATTTAAACAGCAATTTATGAACCAGGATTAGACTTCCTCCATTAATTAAATTAATATAATATTTATTTAAATTTAATTAATAAAAAACTAACTATTACATATATAATAGTCAAACCGATTCAAAACAAGTGAATTGGGCCTTGAACCATACGAACCAGACCGCTCAAAACCCAAACCGCTCGCGAACCACTTGAACCAAGCGAATCGGACGCAAACTAGTTGGGCTACGAACTGAACAGGGCATAATGTTGCAACGTGTTGTACAGTCGTGATCTTTCGATTCTGCTCCGTATTCGGCCTCGTTTTCTCCAAAAAAATCACCGGAATCAACACAAACGACACAAGACAATGAAATTACAGACTCTATTGCAATGCCCAAAACACCGGGCCCTCACAATCCAATTTGTAAAGAAATGCAATAAAACTAAACAGTCCAATCCCAAAAAAATAAAAATTGCAAAGCATTTACATTCCACATACATTCATCAATCCTAAATGCAGTAAATGTACAGAACCCATCATTAGCTATAAATTCAATTCTGTAAAATTAGAATTGGGACAAAAAAAACTTCCGCTTTTATACCAATTGAAGGAATTGTGAGGTCCACTGTGGAATCGGGGATTGTTCCCAATTCACTATTTTCACATAATTAAAAATAAAGAGGAAAAATATGCAATTCACATACTAATTTTACAACATACAAAAAGAAGGAATTAAGGTTAGGAATTGTTTACCCTTGAAGAACAACTTCTTCACGAATCTCCTCCTCGATCAATCACGAACAATTCGAAAAACTCCCAAGAAAGTAGTAATCCAAAATGGCCACCACCACAAAATCGTCCTCTATATTCTCTTAGGGTAGGGTGAGAATATCAAGAGTTGTGGGCTCTACATGTTCTTGGGAGAGGGAGAGAATTTTGAGAGGGAAGGAAATTTTTTTTTTTTTGGGGAAGCTCTTCTAGGAAAAAAACACAGATCTCTACTCTTATCTCCTCTTCTGTGAAGAAAAAGATAAAAAAACAAAAACCACTCACTCACCATGTTAACCTGATTGAGAATTAAGGGGAGCAAAGTTATTTTGCTCCCTTTAATTTCAAAAATTAAATTAAAATTAATTAATTAACTTAAATAATAATTATATATATATAATAACTAACTTATTATATGTATATATATAACTATATGTTATATCAAATATAACACATAACCTGTAGTTTTTACATTGTATCAAATACAATATACCCTATAGATTTAATTTCTCTCAATAATACATGACATTTAATATAAATCACATTTATACTAAATTTAATTATATGAATCACATCCATATAATTAGTATTTGAATCATATTCAAGTATTTAATTCTTCTCAAAATAAAATTTATATTATAATGTATCAAATACATTAAATTAATTATATCATATATAATTAATTTAAATTAATCATATCACATATAATTAATTCCCTCAATTAATTTGAACCATTCAAATTAATCCAAAATTAATTTTCAATAATCCCTGTTGAGCTACAGAGGGGACCTTGTAGACCTGTAGATTGAAGCTCCAATGGTACTTGAATAATTAATTAAACTCCTTTAATTAAATTACTCAACATCTATTAACTGTTGGTCACTCCATTAAAGACTGATAGTTGCACTCTTCGCACTACATATATATTTCTGTGTCCATTGGATATAACTAGACAACAGTGCGATTACCCTTCACAAATTGTTCGTAAGTACATCTGGATCAAAATTATTGTTTTGCCCTTGTAGTTACATCTAACTCCTCAAGTACTACTGATTCCTGAACAATAAGTCATAGTCCAACTATGACCATACCCCTCTCGGGCCAAGAGAGGGTGTGACACCACATTGTTCAAGCCCCAGAATCAGCCCTTACGGGAGCAATTTATCTACTTTTTCCAACGTTGGGGAAGAAATGAATTCCGTCTTGTGTAGTTGTATTCCCAACTCCCCAGTAAGAAGAATCCCCAAAATGGTAGGCTTGTCGAGCTGACGATCTGGCCACCCTCACCCATACAAAGCAAAGGACTGCCTTCACAGGCAGGAGTTTACAACTCACTCAGGATTCAGGTCATGTCATCTACGGTCATTCTAATGAAATGTAAGTCTCTATTATTAACAACATTATATAATGAGACTATTCATTTGGTGGTCCGGTCTTATACAAACCTTTCTGTATAGAACACTCCCGCTCACATGTCTCTACATAAATAATCAGGATTAGATCATTTGTATCACTTTATAATAATTGTAACATTTACAAAACGGGTCGTATTCGTAGTGTCACTAGAATAAGGTATCCAGCCTTATCCATCTACTACAAATCATTTAGGTTGACACTTAAACATGATCCTCCTATATGTCTCTACATACATGTTTAAGCTACAGAAGATAACCTTGGATGTTAGTTTATTTTTTTTGTGGGCAAATACTACTAAATGTCGAATAAGATGCCTCAGATTTTATTATCGTTTGTATATTACAATGACAAACTACAAGATCCATGAGATTTAGGACATCAACCCCAACAAATTAATCTTGAGAGCACATGTCACACCCCTTCACGAGCTTACCTCTCGAGCCCGAAAGGAGGCATGAGGATGGTAGATACCATCCTTTTGTGATAACTACTACCTATCTCACCTCAACTCTTCTTCATCATTGAGTCAAGTAAATATAACAATAGATTTTGGCTAAACTTAGTTATTACAACAATACAAAGTTTATACAATCCATAACTTAACTAAGTAATTATAGACACTTAACTACAAAAACACATAACAACAACTTAAGCTCGGAAGTGCGTTGGTGTGGCTGATCTTGACCTTAGTAGCACCCTGGAGTTTGTTCCTTTTGTTACCTAGGGAAAATATGAGCTGGGAAGCCCAGTAAGTGACATTTTATAAACAAACTTTTAAAGAAAACTACGTAAAACTATATAGCAAAGCTTTTCAATAAACTTACTAAGTGTATAATAAATCATACATCAAACTTGTACTGAGGTAGACCAACTCCATACTCCCAGGTAATGAGGTGAACTATACTCACACCTTCATTTACTGAGGTGAAACCAACTCAACACACTCAGTTTTAGTACTAATGCGAAACCAACACAACGTATAGCACTCGTCATACGTGCACGCAGAACTCTCAACTTGGTACTAGATCTAATAGTTTTGAAACTTACTTTAAAAAACCATAACTTAAACATTCAAACAAGAGTTTCAAATAACTCGAAGCATAAAAACATAATTTCTAAAGCTTTGTTAGAATAGTCACTCACAGTTTGCCAACAGTTTTTCTTCCCTCTTTCCAAGCCTTCTTGTTTCCTGTCTCCTTCTGGAATCCTAGGCCTATTCGTTTACCTTGTCCCCCAACACTTGGCCAATTTGTTTTCTTCCATTTTTAGGCCAATTCTAGTTTCAAAGCATAGTCTTGACACTTAGCCAAATTCTACCCTCCAACCTACTGTGCTTCCAACTCTTGAATTCTTTAACACTTAGCTAAACTTTCCTTCTCTAACTTCTCCTTTATTCCTATGTCAACCATAAGGTCTCCAGACTTAGCCATTTTCTTGACTATTATGACTACTTGATGCCACCTCCAAAGCATGGTTCTAATACTAAGCCAAAATTTATGCTTTCAAATTTTCCAGCTTGGGAGCCAAAATTTCTGCTTTCAAATTTTTCAGCTTGGGTTCCCATCAGGCATTCTTAACTCCAAGGGATGGTTTAGGGGCTCATCCAAACTTTTTCCTTCCAAGGCTTTGATTATGAGTTCTTCTCTTAACCTAAGGAATACTGTGAAGGTTCGAGTGCTACAACTACTGCTCAGATACCTTCTCTAAGTCCTTCAGTATCGAGCTTGATGTATCAAAATCTCTTTTACTGAACCAGTATGCTTAAATCATAATAATATGAGCGAAGTTCAACATTTAAGCTCTAAACATAACTTTCAACGCATACTTCAAGTTCTTGAAATAGTTTCTAACTAAAACATGTTATAAAAATTCTCTTTAAAGAGTTAATATGCGTTTAAACACATCATGCTTCATGACTTCTTTAACTAGCATGCATTGGAATCATAAGTTCATAAGTTTTCTTGGAAAACTCTTTGTAAAATAATTAGCATGAGATAAATCTTTCATTCGAAACATAGATTTCTAAAAACATCATAAACACTTAGTCACTCATGGCTTTTGGCAACTCCTTAATGGATGTTAAGCTTCCCCTATTGGTGTCAATCCTATGGACACAACATTATATTTTAGCTACTAGAAATGGTCTCCCTTTTAGCTTTCATAAATAAACTCATGACCTTTTATCAAAGTGACCTCACCTCCCAATGCATACCTTCTAGCTTTCATAAATAAACTCATGACCTAGCACATGGTGTCAACGCACGCTTCACTTGGCCTTGCCTTGTCTTAGGCATTCCACTTGCTGCACACCAATGCCTAGACCTTCCCTTGGGCGTCCAAGACATATATGGTCACCAACACAGCCCCACGCACAGCCCCAACACATGTTGAGGCTTGCTTCAGCTCGAACGCACACGTCCAACCTTGAGCTACTAACTTGTTCAACTCAAAAAGTTGCCTACTTGTTCAAAGAATTTCATATTCAAATTTCTCGTTAAATAACTCATTTTCTAGAGCTCTTCTCAAGAAATTTCCTTCTACAAACTTGTTGAAAATTTTCTTACATACTAACTTTAAAATTTGAGCTCGAAATTCTTCGTATTTTGACCGAAATCTTCAAATCTTCAGCATTGGCCTTGGATTAATCGAGAGCTCGACCTTCTTGCAATTTCTTCAAATTCTCACTTGTTCCTGTTGAATTCTTCTTCTGGCATCCCTACACCATCAACTAGACTCCTTTAGCTTTTAAATAAATTTTGAATATTTTCAATTTCTTGAGTAGTTTGCTCAAAATGAGCTCTTGAAGCCAGCCTTCCTTTTTATACACGAATCTGCCAGTCATGCATCTCTTAATAAGCTGCCACTTCAACCTTTAAGTGGGCTTAATCCACTAAATTAATAAAACTGGCCTTCTAAACGGTACTTAATACTGATCACCTTCCCTTTGTTATCCACGCAAGGTCTTGACTTCAGCTAGCTTCATTGCATAATAGCCTCACAACGCATGCCATTAATAATGCATGCCTTAGGACCAACGCTTGCGCCATCTCATGCCTCATTCAACATCTTGCTTAAGGCTGACGCCTTGGCCTCTTGGCCTTCAACACCATCACATCACCTAACTCTTAACCTCACAAGCCCTTGGTTGCTACATACCTTTGTCAATGCATGGGGTCACATGCGTCCATCTCGACCACCATGGTGTGCACAACTCCAATGCCTAGCACACACACACTCGACCACACTTAGCCTCCACAAGAGCTTGCCTAAACTCAAAGAGCAAGACCAATGTATATTGATCTCACCTCCACACCCAACCTAAGGCTAACGCATATGGAAACTCCATAGCAACACTTAGCCAAATTTTCTCTCTTATTAAACTAACTCAACCTCACCCGAGAGCTATGTTTCAATACTTAGATTTTTTCTTCTTAATTTCCTTATTCCTCACCCATTTCCCTATAATTTGATATTAACTCATAAGTTAATCCATTGGCCATACAATCACATCAATAAACATATTCAAGTAGGGAAAGTAAGGTTCGGGGTTTACACCTTCACTAAAATGAGACCATCTCAACCAATATACAGAACAACTCTTTGTTACTATAAATATCAGTCACCATTGTTCGGTCCAGAAACTATTAATTGGCTTAACATTTTCTTGTAAATGTAACATTTCATTTTAGATTCTAGAGTTTTGCCCTAATGAGTTAACCATAGAGAAAAACTGATTGAGGCAAAAGCTAAAGCAATCCTATCCATTTCTAGAGTTTGAGTAAAGAGTCATGCAAATGTCATCCGTAGGGGTACACAAGCAAAGGTGCCTCGAGGTCGAGCATAAAAATTTACTACAAACTAATAAGAGAGATTGTGGGATGTATTGACACACTCCCACTCCCACTTACTATAAACACTCTCATCATTTACCTCGGTATAGATCTATACACATACCATCCGCAGGGGGACACAAACAAAGATGCCTCGAGGCCAAGTATAGATCTCATAGTGTGAACTTATAGGAAGAAACGTGAAAAAGAAAAAAATGAAGTACCATATACCCCATTTTCCTTTCACTAAGTGTTTTACCTAGGGTTAATTTAATTTAAAAAAAATACAGCTAATTATTTTACTAAGTGGTTGTTTAAATTTGCCCAAAAGTAACACTAACTTTGGATAGTTAAACAACTTTAATGTTCATTAAGCACTTTAATAAACTTTAGTCAATGATTGCATAGCAAATCTATCTAATTCACCTTTCCAAATCAGTTCCCAGGTAAGGGTGTTCCGTTTCCGATAGCTTAAATACCCCAACCTAGACAGAACTAGCCTAGACAAAAGGTCCTTTATTAGATACATTTAATTAAAATTAATTTAATCCTATTGAACTGATTAAAAGATTAAACTTGTTTCTGGTCTAATTAAAAATGTGATTTTAGGTCTATGTGAATCATATTTTAAAAATATTTTTTTAAAATGATTTTAACCTAAGGTTTGCATGCAATTCTAAATTATTGATCTTAATTATTTAATTGTAACCTTTATAAAAGAAATGAATTAAATTAAAACTAACTATTGCATTTGAAAGCATACTTAGGTAAATTATAACAATTAAAAAAAAAACCTAAAGTGGTTTCATGCTTTATACAATTCCATTTCATTACTTAACATACATAACACTTATATACTAAACATACATAATACTTATATACTAAAGTAATGAAATAACTAATAACATATATTCATCCATACATTCAAACTATATATTATAATGCTTATAATATAAATGATGCATGACTATGTTATGAATGCATGCAAACATATATTATAACACTTATATTATATGATGCATGAGCATACTATAAAATAAATCATACAACTATATATTATAACATTTATAATATAAATGATGCATGAATAATACATAACCTATAGTGAGATTTTACTATATGACATACATTATGACATATATAAATAAAATTAAATCATACATCAAATGCATAATTTACACAATAATTATTGGACCAGGATTGGACTCCTAAGAAATTAATTAAATTAATATAATATTTATATTAATTTAAATAATTAAAAACAACTAACTATTACATAATAAATAGCCAACCAGTTCAAAATAAATGAACCAGACCTTGAACCGCTTGAACCGGACCGTCCAGCACCCATACCACCCTCAAACTACTCGAACCAAGTGAACCGAACACGAACCAAATGCAACTTGAACCAAACGGCGTGCGAACCAGAATTTTTTTTTCGTTTTGGAGCGTTACAACGCTAGAGCACATCGTTGTAATGCTACTGTACAGTTGCAAAATCCGTCGAATCTTCTCCGATTTTGGCCTCAGAAAATCACCAGAATGATCACGAACGACACAAGACTTATAAAATTCAAACTCTATTGCAATTAAATGCCCAAAACACTGTATCCTTACAAACTAATTTGTAAAGAAAAGCAATAAATCTAAAGTCCAATCCCACAGACATCCAAAAATTGAAAACCAAAAATTCATTCCATACATTCATCACATTAACAAATTTTTATAGAATGCAACCCACTATAAATCTGTAAAAAAAAATTATGGAAAAAATTAAAATTTGGGACCAAAAACCACGCTCTGATACTAATGGAAGGAACGATGAAGTTCCGCAGCGGAAGCGAGGATCGGCCCAATTTTTAATTTTCATAGAATGAAAAATTTACATAACAAAATATGCATAATCCAACAAAATTATATTATGCAATTAAAGAGAAAAATAGGGTTAGAGTTTACTTACCCTTGAAGAACTCACAACCTTCACAAATTTCCTCTTCTTTGGTCACGAACAAGCAAACTTCCAAAAGTTATAATAATCTAAGAAGCGCATCACCACAACTGAGACCTTCTATTCTCTGTAGGGTTGAGAATCACAAGAGGTGTGGACTCTGTGATTTTTGGAAGAGGGAGAGTTGAGAGGAGAAGAGAATGATTGGGAGAATTTCAAAGAGATTACTAAAACCAGAGAAGGTCTCTGTCACAAGTCTTCTATGAGGAAGATTATCACCACCAACTACACCACTCTTCTACGTGAGATTAAAAGAAAATCAATGGGAGGGAAGTTATTATCCTCCCTTTAAAATTAAAATTAATTAATTTTAATTTAAATATATATATATATATATATATATATATATATAATAACTAACTTATTATATATATAACTATATGTTATATCATATATAACACATAACCTGTAGTTTAATATTGTATCAAATACAATATAACCTATAGTTTTAATTCTCTTATTAATGCATGGTATTTAATATAAATCTCATTTATACTAAATTTAATTATACAAATCTAATTCACATGATTAATATTTGAATCATATTCAAATATTTACTTCCTCTAAAATAAACTTTATATTATGTATCAAATACATTATACACTACAGGAATTCTGACTTCTCCCGACGTCATATTTCGTCGGAAAAGTGTGGAAAATTCATCGAGAGAGGATCTCCCGAAGAATTTTTGAACGTCGTCGGGAGTTAGGGGGAACTCCCGACACCTAGTATATGGCGTCGGCAGATCCAAACTCCCGACGAGCTACAATTCGTCGGGAGTTCTCCCCTAACTTCCGACGTCGCGTTGGCTTCGGGAGTTCCCCCATAACTCCCGACGTCACATCGGCGTCGGGAGTTCCCCACAACTCCCGACGCCATGTAAGCGTCGAGAGTTCCCCTAACTCCCGATGCCACATAGGCGTCCGGAGTTCCACCATAACTCCCGACGCCGTTTTAGAGTGCGTCGGGGGATCCTATATGCGTGGGGAGTATTAAAATTTAATATATCGTTTGTAATTTTTTAAAACTTGATTTGAATCCTGTGAAACATATTATACCAAATAAAGATTCAAATAAACGAAAATGAAGTCCATTTTATAACAAGTAAAAAATTATAATATCCAAATGAAGTCGATAAACATTCATATCAGAAATACATAAAAGAAGTAAAATGAAAACAACATCTAGAACACTTCTCCAATACAGCATCTTCAACAATTGTCCCAGCTCATCTCCGAACAGCTAACTATAATAAAACAAATACATTGAAATTTTATATCAATAAACAATTCAAATTCACGTTCAAACTCCAATACGGGTGGTAATGAACATCTAAACGAGTAAACAATGATGACCAACACACATAAAACTCAAATTTGTCCCTAAAATGGTTTGAGAAATGAATATATGAAACTGGGTGTAACTTAAACTGCAGCTAACTATTGCTTTTTGCATTAATAATTTACGTTTAAAAGGAAAATAGAGAGGATCATCTCAATAAAACAACACTACTTTCTCCATATTTTGCTTCTAATCACAACAACGAAGACAATAAATGACAAAGTTGTTTCTTCTTTCTTTGACAACAAACAGAGTTTTTTAGATACCAAATAAACCAAATGGAGAGAATAAGAGTAAAAACAATTAAAACAATATGTGACGCCAAGAAAAATTCAAAAAGCTAATCAAATTGCATTGGCAAGCATGGTCATCCTTACAAAAATCTCATAAAACAATATGTAATTTTAATTTTAGTTGTATGTGTATGGTGTGTGGTCCTTTACTTCGTTGGGAGAGACCGTCTCTCCCGACGACCTAACTCCTGATGCATTAAAACGGCGTCGGGAGTTCCCGTTTTTCTTGTAGTGATATTAATTATATCATATATAATTAAGTTATATTAATTATATCACATATAATTAATTTCCTTAATTAATTTGAATAATTCAAATTAATACAAACTTGATTCTCATAAATCCTTGTTGAGCTATAGAGGGGACCTTATGGACCTGGAGATTGAAACTCCAATGATACTTGAATAATTAATCAAACTTCTTTAATTAAATTATTCAACATCCATTAACTGTCTATCACTTCATTAAAGACTGATAGCTGCACTCTTTGCACTACAAATATATTTTTGTATCCATTGGATTTAACTAGTCAATAGTGCGATAATCTTTCACAAATTGCTCGTAAGTACAGTTGAGCTAAAATTACTGGTTTGCCCCTGTAGTTACATTTAACTCCTTAAGTACCACTGATCCTTCTAATGAAGGATAAGTCATAGTCCAACTATGACCAAACCCCTCTTGGGCCAAGAGAGGGTGTGACGCAACATTGTTCAAGCCCCGGAATCAGCAGTAATATATCTCTTACCCCGACATCAAGGAAGGAGTGAATTTCGTTATGTGTAGTTGTGTTCCCAGCTCCCTAATCAGACAAATCCCTAAAATGGTAAGCTTATTGAATCGATGATCTGGCCACTCTCACCCATACAAATAAAAGGACCACATTCCTAGACAGGAGTTCACAACTCACTCAAAATTCAGGTCATGTCACATATGGTCATCCTGGTGAAATGTAAGTCTCTATTATCAATGGTGTTATATAATGAGATTAATCATTTTGTGGTCCAATCTTATACAAACCCCTTTGTACAGAATACCCCACTCATATGTCTTCACATGAATGATCAGAATCAGATCTTTTGTAACACTTTACAACAATTGTAACATCTACAAAACGGGTTGTATTCGTAATGACACCAAGATAAGGTATTCAGCCTTATTCATTTACTACAAACCATTTAGGTTATCACTTAAACATGATCCACCTGTATATCTCTGCATACATATTTAAGCTACAAATAATAATGTTGGATATTAGTTTATTGATTTTGTGGGTTAATGCTATTAAGTGATAAATAAAATATCTCATATTTTATTAAATAAAAAAATTATTTGTACATTACAATTACAAACTACATGACTCACGAGATTTAGGGCATCAACCCCAACACATACCACAATAGTTACATTTAGTACGTGGATCATCATCACTATATTCAGAACATTTAGTAAAGTGATCTCATTCCATAGATGATTTTTTTCTCTTTCTTCCATTTGCAAGCTTTGAAACCGTCTCGTCACTTTCATCTTTTAGTGGTGGTGGAGGCATCTCAATAATATCATTATTGAAATCACTGCTCATTGTGATGGCGCTTATAATATATAAAGATAATTTATATGTTCAAATGAAAATTCATAAATAGAGACTGTGTAATTTCCATTTAGCCTTTTTTTCCCTTTTATTTTACCTTCTTCCTCATCCAATTACTCACACTTAAGTATTTTCAACTCTTACAAATTTAATTATCATTCATTTTTTTGAAAATAAATTAAACAAGTCATTTGAATTACTATATTACCTAATTAGGTATTAATAATCAGTTAGCTATTAAATATTATTATAACTTATTATTATCAAACAAATTAGATAGAAAAAAAAACATAGTCACAAATGAAAAGATAGATTATTAAAATTTCCAGATAGTGTTGACCGTTGATTTTAAGAATGAAAGGAAATAACAAAATAAATAAATAGAGAGAGAGTGTGTGCTTTTGCTTGGACATGAAAACCTAACTAACAAATATTTAGGCTAGAAAAATAGTATTCTTTTTTTTTTTTTTTTTTGTGAGAATAAAAATCTAATTTGGATAGGGAATAATTGGGCAACCAGAAACAGAGGAAAAACATGTAACAAGTCTAAATAACACCAAGTAAAAGCTAAGTATCAAACATGAAACTTGAAATTTGAATGATTCTCAATCACAAACTAATTAAAAGCTAAGTATCAAAACTAAAGTAATCCTTTCACAGTAGAATCACCAATGAAAAGAACTTATGGCAAATCGAAATGAGTAAATATGGATCAAAAAATAAATGAGAGAGATAGGAATGAACCTGAATAATAGATTGGAGAGATATCCGGTTGAGAAACAAAGATCATGGTTTTATGCCCTAATTGAGATGATAAAATGAAAGGGAAAGGAAAAAGGAAAAATAAAAAATTACATCTAAATCAAAACAAAGAGAAAATTAACTAAGAGAATGAGAGACAAAAAAACTTACTTGCGTTGCAGACTGTGGCAGTCGACGGCCACTAGGTGTCACCGAAGGCGGAGCGGTAGCGAAATGGAGAAGATTGAGAAGATCGAGAGAGATGAAGAGATAGAGGGAGAGAAGATCGAGAGAGATGGAGAGATGAAGCCGCTAGTAACTTGCTAAATTAAGACTTGAGAGGAGGTGTTGGTGCTGCAGTTGGAATCAGAAGAGATGGAGATGGAGATATCAGATACGAAGGGAGAAGGGGTGCGTAGAATCTTTATGGAGACCAGAGATTGTTTCAATTGAACTAAAAACCCTACAAAATGTGTGTGTATATATATATGTATATTAGTTATTTGTTTAAAAATGGTTCGGTTCGATTTTAGAAGCGATTTTCTTAAATTGAAACCGAACCGAGCATTTTTAATTCAGTTTTGGAATTACATCGAACTGCATCGAAACGATTTTTTTGGTTTTGTTGATAATTCGGTTTGGTTCGATTCGATTTTGCAAATCGATTTGATTTATGCAGTTTCACTATCCACCCCTAAATTGAACAACTCCTTGAAGCTCAGGTCCTAAAGATACAAACTTTCTTCCAATACTCCAACTTCAAGAACATCATGCGTTCTGCTTCTGTTTATCAAACATATGCATTCAAACTGGGAGAGAATCAAAAGATCAAGTACTAGAGGTCGGACTACATCCGCATCAAATCAACATAAACACAAGTTCAACTCCACGAAATACGTTTCTCTAAAAACCTAGTGTGAACAGGCTCATTTTGGTCCTTGAACTTTAAAAATAATGACCATTTTTATCCTTTAAAAGTGAAAATGAAAGAACCAAAATGACAAGTTTTTAAAAGTATAAGGACCAAAATGAACCAAGACTAAAAGTAAGTATAAACACTAAAATGAACCAAAGTTGAAAGTATAAAGACCAAAATAAACAACTTTAAAGTAGAAGACCTAAATGAACCAAAACCAAAAGTATAAGAACTAAAGTAATATTTAAACCTAAAAATTAACTTGAGGGATTAAATTTAAGATTTATTAAAAATACATGAATTAAAATTAGGCAATTAAAATTATAAAGATTAAAATAGGACAAATTCCACATTATAGAAAGCAAAATGGTGGTTTAAAATATATATTTTCTATTTTATAGGGTCTAAATTAAATTATAAACTAACTCTCAACTTTGGTTGGCTTCAATTATGTGAAAAGTTTCAATTTCATCCTCAATTTTAAATGAATCAACCTTTTGGATTTTTTTGGTCAAAATAAGATAAAAATTTACATGATTAATTTGTCAAAAATATAAGGCACACATGATATCATTTATAACATCATTCAAGTAAATTGGCTTACCATTTAAAGTGTAAGAATTTATTATTTAAATGACTTTAATAACATCTTTTAGAGTACTAAAATTGAACAAACTTTAAAATATAGAAACATATTTTAATCATATTTATTTCTCATTAGAAGAAAAGCATTCACCTTGTTTCCTTGTAATATATTAGTGATAATGATGAAAAAGAAAATAAACCTTAACATCATTGGATGATTCCAAAAAACAAACCTATTGAACTGTAAGAACAGAGCCCAAAGAATAACAAGCTAGGGAAGGCCTAAAGCACTAGAATGAGCCTAACTTAATTGGGTAAAGTATAACACAAGTAACTTTATGAAAAGACCCAAAAAAGGGTCTAAAAGACAAAAGGGAGCAGGGCTTTGACATGGTTGGGGAAGTTTTCAAACTTGGAGATGTACCATTTCCTAGTGGCATAGCTCCTCCCAGCCAAATAAATACTGGTGCCAATGCTGAAACACAAAGGATAAAGTTCCTGAGAGATGAAAGCAAATCCAAAGAACTCAATTATTTCAAACAAATAGTGGGGGCAAATGACAAAGCTGAAGAGGCCTCCTTTGGGAATTTCGTAGCTTGTTTCTCCCTCTTTTCTGGTTTTTGACAAGAGATAATGATGGTAAAAGTTCCCAATAATGCCTATTAGAAACAAACCAATTCCAATGTTTTTCAGTTCAATGGGTGGCTCTGGAAGCCCTTGTGAAAGGTGCTGGGTGTATATCATGATTACTGTGGACAAGAAGTAGCTGAAAGAGATCTGGATTGCTGTCACCAAGACCATCTTACTGCTGTATTTGTGAATAAACAGTACCTGTCAAGATTCCCAAGAGAGCAAAAAGATTAGTACATTCATTCACCCAAGTTTTTCAGTTTAGCAAAGATTTAACATGGTATTAACGTAAGAAGTTTGAAATGTTTGAACTTTTTTTAATGTCATTTCCTTTTCAATTAACATTGATTACCACTTGTTAAGAAACCTATGTATATTTTTAAAATTCATCATGCTCATGTTTGGAGTGCTTTGATTCAGCCCACTTGAAGTTTTCTTCATTTTGTTCATAATCTAAAAGTTTCAAGGGTTATTCCATCCAAGATTTGAACAAGAATCAGGAAGACTCCGTGTTTCTTTCTTAGTCGATCTCTATCTTTTATATTTTTTGTGACTCTATTTCCTTAGGGCCTTCTTTACTTTGTATTTTGGAGCATTAGTATCTTTTTATTTACTTAATGAAAAGTTCGGTATTCTTAAAAGAAAAATGATTACCACTTATTGAGTTTTCTACAAATTCCTAACCTCACAGTTGAGAAATAGTGTAAAATATTGATATAAGTATAATCAACATAGTCCACCAACTTAAGGTTTTGGGTTCGCTGGTAATTTAACACAAGAACATGTTTCAGAAAATCCTGAAATTGTTTGCAAAGTAATAGCTAGACGAATAAAATGTACTGGACTTGCAAATCATATCGTGATTAATGAAATAGAATTTTTGGAGAACTGTTGAACAGAATCTTGTAGTTTGTTTCTTTCTTAAACATGACTTCATATAATAATAATTTCAATTTTTCTATACAAAGTACACTCAGATTATCTTAACGATAATTCAATTAGTCAAATAGGATAATTAATGAACTCGGATAATTATGAGCGGATGGGTTACTAACCAAGTTCACGATCCAAACTTCAAAGTAAATAATTCAACCAGTGACAAAAAGTTCTGTAGTTCGGATGCCAATCCTATTTTACTAAAAAAATTCATAAGATAAACAAATAATTAAAAGAAAGTTCAAGTTAGGTTGAAGTCTTCTCAATCCCGTAAACAAAAAAGAAAAGAGTTCCAAACTTGAAATCGAGGAATGATAAGATGCAGAGAAGGAAGAATAGATCCAGATGTCTCCATAATTTTCTCTTCGCCGAGAATTTTTCATACGGTTTACAAGAAAACGAGAAATTTTCGAAGAATAAGATTCGCAGCGGTTCGAACAAATAATTTTACCAGGATATGAATTTAGCTACTCAAGAACATCAGAGAAGAAACTGCATTCTACTATACTTGTTTCCAGAATCAGATTCGAAATTTCAGAACCAAACAAAGGCGTAGATGGAAAAAAAAAAAAAAAAAAAAGGTGTACCTCAAAGATCCTCTTGAAGAAATGGAGAGTGAGAGCAGATTTAAGCAGAAGAATCCTCTCATCGGCACTCGGAAAGAGCCAAAACGACGCCGCGCCAGCGAGAAACGCCGGAGTATAAGCCAAGAGCATCCCGTATTTGGACGAAAGCATAGATACTTCCGATGAAAGTTTCGGAGCAGTATTCGCATTCCAGAACTTGGAATACTGCAAATGCTTACCGTTAATCTCGGAAATGCCAGCCATGGCCAACGCGGTCGAGCTCACCACCGTCATGAGGTTGACGAACTTGGAAGGAGGCGGAGGGAAGAGAAACGCCGACAAAACGTCCATTGCTGCAGAGATTCCGATGGGAAAAAGCTTCAGAAGACGCGTGTAGAAATCTGAAACGGCATTGGAGGACAAATAAAGTGAAGTTTCATAGAACGCCATTGGGATTTAGCCATTTTCGGGTATTGGGGATTCAACCTTCTTCGGGTCTAATCGTGAACCAGTGGCCTGGTCTATCACACGTTACATCCAAATCGCAAAGACATTTTTTACTTAATTGCAATCGGCAACGCTGGTTAGTGGTCTGGTTTATCACACAATACTCCAAAAACAATCCACTTATATTTGTGATTAATTTATCAATAAAATCTCATTGCAATTATATCAATTTCGATTAGAAATCAGTAAATATGACATTGATTTTATCTTTTGATACCTAATAGTTTACACCTACCTAACCTATTTTATATTTTTTAACATGTAAATAAGATAATTAACTTTAAAAAATAATTATATAGAATCACGAATTTATATCTATGAACTAAGTATGTGTCTGCTTAGTTTGAAATAGTTAGCACCTACTAACCTTTTTTGTATTTTTTTCATCTCGTGAATTTAAGAATTTATTTTTTATAAAAATAAATTAGGTTATTACTACAAGTTTAGTTTATGAGTTTTATTTGTGTCTTTGTCCTATCGAATAATTCAAACAGGTCCGTTTTTTCTTTTCCATTGTCTAATTTTAAGAGTTTATTTTCGGACAGTTGTAAATATAGACATTAGACCAAAGTATTAGCAGATATAACATAATATAAAAAATATATATATAAATATGACCAAATTTAAATAGTTTATCATTGATAGATATATTATTGGTATGAGTCGTGATAGACCATATCACTAGTAAGAGTTTATTAACAATAGAAGTATATCACTGATAGACTTGGGAGTCTATCAACGATAAAAGTTTATCGTTGATTGATTTGTCTATATTCACAATTTTTTTTAAACTGATGTTATACACTTGGTTATTATTCTTAAAAATGCCACTAATTGTAATTATCCTTTATTTTTTTTAAAAAAAAATAAAACTATATTAAAATAAATTTAGACTTTCTATTTTAGTGTTTGTATTTATTTGGTCTCTAATAGTTCACGGTTCACACACACCTATTTTACATTTTGTAAAACATGAGAATTTTTTAATTTGAAACATTATTTCAAATGGTAAAACTATTGAAAATATCTATATTTTAGAACTATCAACGTTGATAGACACTTAGACTTCTATCAGTATCTATCATTGTCACTAATAGACATTGATAGAAGTCTATCAGCATCTATCATTTATAGTTCTAAAATTTTGCTATATTTTATAAATATTTTTGTTCATTTTTGTATATTAAAAATAGCCCAATTTATTTCTTAAAAAATATATGATAAATTATAAGTTTAACCTTACGGAGTATTTAATCCAGGAATCATCTGTATAAGAAGTGCAAATCATTTTTCGAGTTTTTTTTTTTCTTTTTTAAGTGAAACTGAATGTTTAGAAAACTCTTTATTAAGATTGTGGCTATTCTTTAACTATATCTAATTTTCAATTTTCTTGACTTACAAGTAATGTATTAGTTAATATAGAATACACTACTAAATTCAATCACAAGAAGAATAGAAAGAGATTTATTAAGGCTAAACATAGTAAATAAATTTAAATTTATTCCTAAAATGTGTGATTAAAATTTCAACCTCTAAAGTCAGAATAAGTATTTGTTGGAAAAAATATATTTTTGATCCCTGAATTTTGAGGAATAGATGCAATTGATCAATTTAGTTCTCGAATTTTAAATATATCTAACAAGTCCTATATATGTATACTTTTTATTTCTCTCTCCTCTTTCTCATTTCTCTCTTGTTCTCGCTTCTCCATCTCTATTCTTTCTCATATTATCTTATGTCACGTCTTTTCTCTCCTCCTTATTTTTTACAGAATTTACTAACCTTGATAAAAAGGATTAATGGTGGAGTATTGGTCACTAGGTCGAAATTAAGGATTAAAATATCGATGTCGACATTGATTTCGAGATTTCAATTTTACAAATATATTGATAAAATGTCGATAACGGCGGATATTTTTCACAAAATTTATAAAATTTATTTAGATTAATAATTAAGTTGTTTATTTAGATTAATAATTAAGTTGGTTTTACTCTCGAACTAAGTTATGAGTGTTGTTATTAGTAGTATATTCATATTAGACTAGATAGATGTCACTTTTTATGTTTCACGAATAGGATGTCGAAGATATCCATGAATAATATTTTATACTAATGTTAGATCCTATGATATACAGATAAATAAATAAATTATTAATATTATTATTATTATACTCATTATACCACTACCAACTTCTACATGGATGACGTCTCTTAAATTTTTGTAGGTGGTAGTATGTTAGAGTATTTAATATTAGGTGTTATAGCATTTACATTAAGGTATTTAGTTTACATTTATTTCATATGTAAAAGTTTATTGAGCCTATTTTAGTATTGGTAGTATTTAATTATTTCAATATTATTGTAGTTGAAGTTGACCCTAAAAGGAACCTCTATTTTTCTCTTTCTTTCTTTAAAGTAATGGCAGCAACGATAATGACATTTTGGATCTTGCTTTTGGTGACCGATCCTATTGTTTTTTTCTTCCACTCATCTTGCTATGTTAACTCTCTGTTATGGTTGGTAAAATTATCCGAGAGGTCAGAGACCCAGGCGGAGAATTTTCGATTTGATCAAGTATGGGATTAAATCAGAGATTTAAATCGGATTTCTGATTGGGAGGAGGAGAGGATTCCCGTCCCGTTCTCTACTCCAAACCCGCACCGACTCCGAATATATATATATAACAAAATGGTAGCTTATATTTCATGATAATAAAAAGTACAAAAATATATTTTTTAATTATTCATTTAAATAAATAAAATAATAGCAATACTGACTTGTCACCTAAATAAAGACCAAATTTTGATTAATTTTAAATAATTAAAATAAAAAAGGGGAATTTTCCCATTTGAGGACCTGATTCCCGACCCCGATTCTGACTCCAACTCTCCAAAACAGGGAATGGGGCGGAGACGGGGATGGGGAGTGCATCCCGCCTCACCCCATCCCACTCTGTTACCATCCCTGCTCTATATCAATTTTTTGTTTAAATTTAATGGTTCTTTTAATATAATTCTTTTAAATCTATTTTTGAGAATACAAAGATTAAAATAGCCAATTTGAAACATCAAGAACTTGTCTATTCTTCAAAACTTATGAGCCAAAAAAGTTATCCTCCCTAATCGTTTAACGATTGAACTATGCTCATGTTATTGGAAATCAAAATACTAAAGTCTATTGAAAAGAAGAAGAATTAGTAAGGCTAAAAAAAGTGTCAACTCGAACGTAGTTCAATTAAATAAGAATATACTATCAAATTAGATGACGTTTGATTTAAGGTTTTATAGATGTTTAGGAATAAAATGCCTAGTTGCATGTGTCTGGGGATAAAGATGACTTTGTTTGGTTGTGTATGGAAATTCTATCAAAATTTATGAACAAAAATTGTTTTTTCATTTATTTTATGAAATTAAGCATGAAAATTTTATTATAATTTTAATAGATTAATAAATTAAAGAACAAACAACATTCAATATACCGATAAAAAAATTAATTAATTATGAATCAATAATAATTTTAATTATAAATATTTGTTATAGCTTTATTCCTTTACTAGAAGGTAGATTCTTTTATTTTTTTCTCTTATCCTATTTATGATATCATAGATGTTGCAATCCATGTTATAAACCATGCGTGCACCAATTTTTTAGTGTAATGTATGTAATTTTATCATAGATTGCAAATCATGCATCTTAATTTTCTTATATTTGAAAGATTTGTTTGAGATGTTTTTCTAATTAGTTTATATTTTCTATTGAACATAATCGTTATTTATGGAAAAATAAATTAGGATATTTGTTTTCTTTTAATTGGATTGCATATTTCACTTTTAATAAAGATAAGATTTTCTTATATTAATATTAACTTTTATATGTTAAAATTATCTTATGATAATACTATTTTTTATTTTTCAAATATGAGAATAAATATGCATGATTATCTACGGTTTGATTGAAGATATTAAAGATTATTTCTTAAAGTGAATTTATTTTAATAAAATTAATAATTCACTTAGAAATTAACTCCTAATTAAAAGATTAATGAATTAGAAATAAAAAAATTGACTAAAGGAACTCTATCTAAGGATTGTTCTGGCTAGACTGAGGTATTTAAGTTGATCGTAGGAGAACACCTCTACCTGGGAACTAACCTGAGAGTTGAATTAGTCAATTTTTATTTACTATGCTAGAATTGAAATTTATTTGATTGTTGATTATTTAAACTATTCTCATATCGATAAATTTGTGAGCTTTTGAAATATATATATATATATATTCCTTTATGAAAAAATTTGAAAGTTATGCATAATAGCTAATTACTCTTCCTAAAGATAATTTTGATTTAATACACCCGAAGTTTCTAAAATCAATTAGTGCTCATTGTTTTTGTCTTGCACATGTAGTTGCACATATTTTTAATTAATAAATGCTTATAAACTAATAAGCATATATCAAACATGTCATGCTCTTGTATTAGCAGTTTGAGAAAGAAAGATTGAAACATTGTGATGAATATTTATTTAATATCTTTTGAGGTTGAATAGAACATACAAGCAGATGTTTCTATGAAAAATAATGATTTTCGACAAAATAATATAATTTCATTCCCTGAAGTGAATGTTCCAATATTTTAATCATGTTAATAAAGGAAGAAGTAATTATTCTACTAAAACCACACACATATATAATTTTTTGAAGAAAATTTTCATTTTTTAAATGTGATGCAAAAGAAATAATGATGTTATACATGTTGTACAATAAGAATTAAAATCCTTATCAATGAAAAAACAATGTGTGGAAGCAAACTTTGAGAATTTATTTGAATCTCTTGAAGAGATCATAACTTATCTTTTTAACCCCTAAATATGATATTATATTACAAGTTTCTTAGAATCACCTAAAGAGATTATTATTGTTTTTGAAAACTTGTATATGAGATATTTGGATTTCTTTTAAATCTCCTGAAGAAAATAAGAACATATAATATTTATATTTTGCATAGAGTACATCCATGTATATTATACTTAAAAGTACACAATGAGTTTTCAAACATTAAAATGCTTGAAGTGAAAAATCAAATATCATATTAAGTCCTATAGACTTGTTTAAGAATTATGAAAAAGAAAACAATATTTTGCCAGAGGAGCAAAATTGACAACTGATATACTTTATTAATTCTCTTGTAAATCAAAGAGAAGTTTAATAAATTTGGAAGGTATACATTATAATAGATATCATCTAGAAAGATTGATAGTAAGAATAACATATGATATTTATATACTATACCTATTGTCTTCTATGGGAAGTGCATATAGAAAAGTTATGTTTTTCCTTCTAACTTGTATTCACACATATTTGTGTAGTTAAAATTGTTGGGGTTGAATGCCCTAAAGTCTCGTATTCTGTAGTTTGTAAACAGTTTGTACGAATGCTTGTGATGTATAATATATGATATTTACTTCATTTCTTGACTTTGCACATTTGGATGTTTTATTTACTTTACCACAAACCTAAAATCCCTGGTTGTCTTTATGTAACTTAAGCATGTATGTAGTGACATACAAGTAGATCATGCCTTAAGTGATAACCAAAATGGTCTATAGTATATGGATATAGGAGGGAAACCTTATCCTGGTAACGCTACGAATGCAGACCGCTTCATGGAATAGATACAAGTGTTGTGACTTATCACAGATGATCTGATCCTAATCATTCGTATAGGGGACATGCGAGCGGGGGCATCCTATACAAAGAGGTTGTATAAGACCTGACCACGAAATGTTAACGTCTCGTTATATAAACCGTTCATGACAGAGACTTTACTTCACTAGGATGACCATAGGCAACATGACCAAAATCCTGAGTGAGTTGGGAACTCCTGCCATTGAGGGTGGTCCTTTGATTTGCATGGCTACGAGTGGCCAGACCGCCGACTCAAACCTACCACTTTGGGGATTCGTTTGATTTGGGAGTTGGGAACTCAACTACACGAGATGGAATTCACTTCTTCCCTGAAGCAGGGGTAAGTAGATAGATAGCTCCCTTAAGGGCTGATTTCAAGGCTTGAACGATGTGGTGCCACACACCTTCTCATGGCCCGAGAGGTGTTCACACATAGTTGGACTATGTTGTATTGTTCATTAGAGGGATTAGTGGTACTTAAGGAGTGAGATATAACTACAAGGGCAAAATGGTAAATTGGCCCAACTGTACTTACGAGCATCTATGAAGTGTTATCGTACTCATGATTGGTTATATCCGATGAACACAAATATATCTGTGGTAAGAAGAGTTTAGCTGTTGGTCTTTAGTGGAATGTTTGGCAGTTAACAGATGGTGGATCTCTTGGCTAAAGAGTTTTGTCAGCTATTCACGTACCATTGGAGCTTCGAACCATAGGTCCATAAGGTCCCCTTGGTAGCTTGGATACAAGTTGAGAATCAATTTTTGGGTCAGTTTAAAAGGTCCAAATTGACAAAAGGGAATTCAGTTATATATGATATAATTGAACTAGTTAATTATATATGATATGATTGACTAAATGTATGAGATACATTAATTTGGAGGAAATTGGATATAAATATGATTTATATCAAGTAGAGGAGAAAACACTATGGTTGATATATGATATCAAATTATAGGTTATGAATATAATGTGATTAGGGTTTAGGGTTCAAGCCCCGGAATCAGCCCTTAAGGGAGCAATCTATCTACTTACCCCTACATCAGGGAAGGAGTGAATTCCATCTTGTGTAACTGAGTTCCCAGTTGCCAAATCAAACAAGTCCCAAAAAAGGTAGGCATGTTGAGTTGACAATCTGGCCACTCTCACTCATACTAATCAAAGGACTGTCCTCAAAGGCAGGAGTTCCCAAAACACTCAGGATTGAGGTCATGTCACCTATGGTCGTTTAGGTGAGATGTAAGTCTCCAATATCAACGGCGTTATATACAGAGACTAGTCTCTTGTGGTCCAATCTTATACAAACTATTTGTATAGGACACCCCTGCTCGCATGTCTCCACATGAATGGTCAAGATCTACCATCTGTAGTAGTTCACAAAACTTGCAAACTTCTACAAAGCGGATCATATCCGTAGTGTCACCAGGATCAGGTATCCCTCCTTAATCCTTATACTACATACCTATTAAGGTTATCACTTAAGGCATGATTCACTTGTATATCTCATATACATGTTTAAGTTTACATACAATAACCATGGAGCTTTATTGATTGGATATGAGTAAATGCCAAACAAAATAACTCTTATTTTATTCATAACAATGTGTATATATTACAAATTACAAGACTCCGAGAGAATTAGGTCACCAATCCCAACAACTTGAACTTGATCCATCTTTATGTCATAAAGTTCAAGTATTCATGTAATAGCCAAGTCTATGCAAGTACAATTTACTTATTCATCAATAGTTTTATTGAATAATCGTCAATAACATCTTTATTGCAAATAGAATATGTTTAACATTACAAACTGCGAGTTTTAGGACATACAACCCAACATTTCTTAACCTTGCTCTCATTCATTCAAATTTCATGCTTATCGCACAGACTGTTGAAGTTGTGATTTCCATTGCATTCATCATTAGAGTCACATTTAGCATTAGAATAGCATTAAAACTCATCACCTACTTAGTAAACAAGTCACGTCAAGATTGAAACAATAGTTGTCAACGCATACATACAACACAATCCTTGAGTTCGACCCTGGACTCATCAGGACTTTAATTGAGCTTATACTTGGGTTTAACTAGATAAAATTGTGCGTTATAAACCATAACTTGGCATTCATATCATCGCATATTAAAAATGCATCAAGTTTTTGGTGTCGTCGTCGGGGATTGCGATAACTAAGTGCGCTAAGATTATTGTTTCTGATTTTCGCAGGTCTCGGTTTTTGGAATATTGTACCCTTATCTGTGAAAAAGGTACAAACATTTTATGAGCAAGGGATCTATGCCTAAGTTTATATACTACCTGAAGATCAAGAGGACCTTTCAAAGAAAAAAAAGAGTAAATAAAAAAAGGAGACAAAGGAATAGGGATCAGAAGATGGCAAATCAACAAGATAATCCATAAGTGATAAAAGAGTGTTCACGTCTGCTGAATTATAACAAAATTTTCCTTTCCTTTTTTTGCTGCTTTCCTTCAGCATTTCATGTTCCACTATTTGGTTGTTATTTTCTTCTTTCTCTCTCATGGTTGTTATATTAAACCACTGTTATTACGCCATGTGGCAATATATATGTTAATAAATAGCTACTATACGACGGGTTCTCATCATCGTTGAAGGCCGATCATCTAGTAAATTTCTCCCTTTTCTTCTGTCGTGTAGTCGATTGTCTCTATCGTTTATATCCTATCATATACACTCTATCATTTACAATATCGGCTCTATCGTGTAGCGTGTTGCCTCTATCGTCTACACTCTCAACCCTGTCGTATAGTATCCTGCCCTTATCGTCTACACTCTCATCTCTGTCGTGTAGACTCCTGCCTTTGTCGTTTAATTTCTTGACAATGATCGTTTAGTCTTTTGACAATGATTGTTTAGTCTCTGCTTCTCTCTATCGTTTACAAGAAGAACCACATGTAGTAATCAATAATAATGAGAATGCTCTCGTCAACCCCATTCTTTTGGCTAATGATTGCAATAGGCCCATCAGGGACTATGCTTCGCCAATTCTATATGATTTCTCACCTGGGATCATGCGACCAGCACTAGATGGATCTAAGTTGGAAATGAAGTCTGTGATGCTCCAAATGATTCAGATAGTTGGTCAATTTGGAGGAAGATGAGGCAAAGATCCTCACGCTCATTTAAGAAGTTTGAACAAAATTTTCAATACATTTGTATTCCCCAACATTACTCCTGAAGAAGTTCGGCTTATATTTGTTTCCATTTTCATTGTGTAACAATGCCAAAAAGTGGGTATATTCACTTAAAGCTAGTGAAATCACATCGTGGGAACAAGTGGTGGAGAAGTTTATGAATAAATACTTCCCACCTACAGAAAATGCAAAAAGGAGAAAGGCAATCACAAATTTTCAACAAGAAGAAAATGAAACATTCAACAATGCATGGGCAAGGTTTAAAAGACTAGTGAGAGACTACCCGCATAATGGACTCCCTGATTGCCTACAAATGAAGATTTTCTATTATGGCCTGAATTCAGCATCATAAACAATTGCAAACGCCACCACAGTGGGCAGGTTGTTGGACAAGACTTATGTTGAAGCTAAAAACATCCTCGATCGCATCTCGAAGAACCATGAAGATTGGAAAGAAAGTGAATATGGCTCAAGATCAAACAAGGAAGGACAGAATAACGATGCCATCATATCACTTTAAATACAGGTGAATACGATGACTAACCTATTGCAGGCGATGACCATGACTAAAACCGATACAAGAAATATGCAAGTGAATGCAATTACCCAAATGGCTAACGAGAATTTCGGTCTCTATGAAGAACCTCAATCATTCGAGGTATGCTCGCGTAACATACAATCTATCTACTTTATAAAAAAATAACCTTTTTTTAAATACCTACAACCTTGGTTGGTGAAACCACCCAAATTTTTCGTGAGGAGGAAATCAACAAGCACAAGCCAACCATCACAATGACCCTAGAGATGGATCATCAAGGTTCCATCAAAGACAAAATAAGCATTAACAAGCAGCACACTCATCGCAACCACTAGCCACTTCATCTCTAGAAAATTTGTTAAAAGAATATATACAGAAAAATGAAGCGGTTCTGCAAAATCAAGCGACATTCATTCAAAACCTTGAGATCCAAATGGGGCAGATCATTAGAGAATTGAAAAATAGATTGCAAGGTTCACTTCCAAGCACCACTAAAGTTTCTCACAATGGGGGAGCTTAGGCAAAGAACAATGTCAAGCAGTGACATTAAGAAGTGGTCGAATCATGAAAGAAGATTTGAAGAAAAATTCAAGCAACACTACCGATGAGACACAAGAACATTCTTTTAATGAACACATTGACATTCAACCCATGCAAGAATCATACCATCGCACGAAGTCTAAGAGAAACATAAAAACTTATCTGCAATAGCTTCTACATCGAAGGTGTTAAATTAGGTGCAACTGCCTCCATATCCACAAAGATTGAGAAAGAAAATTGATGAAAGCCAAGTTCAATGCTTCCGAGGTGTTGGAGCAAATGCCAACTTATGTCAAATTTTTTAAAGATATTATATCAAAGAAAAGGAAGATGGGAAATTACGAGGCTGTCGCATTAACACAAGATTGTAGCATCATTATCCTACCAAAAATGCGAGATCTAAGGAGCTTCACCATTCCTTGTTCCATTGGACGAGTTTATATAGAGCATGCTTTATGCGACCTTGGAGCTAGCATCAATCTTATACCTTTGTCGATCTTCAAACAACTGGGAATAGAAGAGCTTGCACCAACCACGGTCACTTTACAATTGGCTGACCGTTCCTTGGTACACCCAGAAGGAAAATTAGAATACGTGCTCGTGAAAGTAGATAAGTTCATCTTGCCAGTCGACTTCATTATTTTAGACTACGAAGCAGATGAAGATGTGCCTATAATTTCAGGAAGACCCTTCCTATCGACAGGAAGAACCCAAATTGATGTGCACAAGGGTGAAATTACCATGCAAGTCAATGGCTAGAAGATGTAATTCAACATCCTTAAGGTGATGGAATACCCTGATGAGATTAATGCATGTGAAGAAGTTGACATGGAAGAGGTTTGGCCTTGTAGGCTGGAATTTGAAATGAATGAAGAGGATGAAGCAAACACAACATTTGAATCTTGTTATGTGGTGAAGGAGATACAAAAGATTTTTGAACCCTTAGGTTTGGAAGATCGAAAAGGCAAAATCAAGCCTTCACTTGAACAGTCACCAGTTTTGGAATTGAAAGCACTTTCCACCCACTGCATTCCTTGTTCAGAATGGTACCTTATCGGTCATTATCTCAACGACACTATTAGAAGAAAAAGAAGATGCTCTCTTGAATGTTCTAATGAAATACATCAAGGCGATAGGATGGACCCTTATTGATATGAAGGTAATCAGTCCATCCTATTACAAGCATAAAATCAGACTCGAGGAAGGAAAAGGAGGATTTGTTGAACATTAGCGCATGCTCAACCCTACGATGAAGGAAGTTATCAAAAAAGATATCGTTCAATGGTTGGATGCAAAGATTATTTTTCCCATCTCAGACGACACGTGGGTTAGTCCCGTACAATGCGTCCCAAAAAAGGGCGAAATAACTGTAGTACCCAACCAGAACAACGAGCTATCCCGATGCATACAGTTACAGGTTGGAGAATATGTATGGATTATAGGAAGCTTAACACAACTACCAAGAAGGATCACTTTCCCCTACCATTCATTAATCAAATGTTAGATAGATTAGCTGGGAACAACTTCTTTTGCTTCCTAGATGGCTATGCGGGATATAACCAAATCATGATCGCACCAGAGGATCAAGAGAAGATGACTTTCACTTGCCCCTATGGGACATTTGCCTTTCAGTGCATGCGCTTCGACTGTAACGCCCCAAGCACCTTTCCGAGGTGTATAATGGCCATATTTTCTTATTATCTTGAAGAGTCAGTGGAAATTATCATGGATGACTTCTCAGTATATGGCAAGACATATGAAATAGGTCTAGCAAATCTTGAAAAGATTTTGAAGAGATGTGAGGACACCAACCTGGTTCTGAATTAGAAGAAATGTCATTTTACGGTAACTGAAGGGATTGTGCTTGGATATAAGGTGCCCAAATCAGGATAAGAAGTTGACAAGGCAAAAATTGACGCCATATAATGCCACCACCTACCAACGTGAAAACACTATGAAGCTTCCTCAAGCATGCTGGATTCTACCGTGATTTGTTAAGGATTTTTCAAAAATTACAAGACCATTGAATTTTCTATTGGAAGTTGATAGACCATTTGAATTTGATTCAAACTGCTTGAGATCATTTGAAACATTAAAGAAGCGCTAGTCACATCACCAATTATGATCGCACCCGATTAAAACCATTCAAATTAATGTGCGATGCAAACAATTATGCAATGGGTGCGACCTTAGCCCAACGCATGGACAAAATTCTTCATCCAATTGCTTATGCAAGCCAAACCCTTAATAGTGCACACGAGAATTATACAACCACCGAGAAGGAATTGCTTGTAGTAGTATCTGCTGTGGAAAAATTCAAACCATATTTGTTAGGATCGAATGTAATTATTCATAAGGATCACTTAGCAATCAAATATATTATGCCAAAGAAGAACGCCAAGCCATGATTAATCAGATGGGTATTGCCCTTGCAAGAATTCTATATTGAGACCATTGATCGCAAAGGATCAGAAAATAAAGTTGCAGATCATTTGTTGCGGCTTGAGAATAATGAATGCGATCGCTGCCAACCATAAGTGAATGCTTCCTTCCCAATGAAACAATATTAAAAGTTTATGAATTCTTTCCCTAGTATGCAAACATTGTTAATTTTCTGGTCTGCAAGCAGTTTCCAGATGACTATACTTTGCAACAAAAAAAGAAACTTATGCACGAATGTAAGTTCTACTACTAGGATGAGCCACATCTGTACAAAATAGGCCCAGATCATATCCTAAGGCAATGCATTTCAGAAACTTCCTTTCATTGCATTTGTATCAATGCCATGAGTCACCTTTCGGTGGCCACTTTGGAAATCAGTGCATAGTATCAAAAGTACTTCAAAGTGGCTATTACTGGCCCACATTATTTAAGGATGCCAGAGACTACGTTATGAAGTGTGACAGCTACCAACGAACAGGGAACATTTATGGAAGAAATGAGATGTCGTTGAACGTTATTCTAGAGGTTGAATTATTGAATGTATGGGAAATTGACTTCAAGGCCCATTCCCACCCTCCAATGGCCATAGTTACATTCTGGTAGCTATTAATTAGGTATCAAAATGGGTTGAAGCAATCTCATGTGCTTCTAATGATGTAGCAACGGTCTCGAACTTCCTACAGAGAAATATTTTTTCTCGCTTTGGCACCCCACGTGCCATCATAAGCGATGAAGGAACTCATTTCATCAATCGCGTCGTTGGGAAACTTCTGATCAAATATAGTGTTCATCATAAAATCGCGATAGCTTATCATCCTCAAACGAATGGTCAAGCTGAGGTTTCAAACCGAGAAATCAAATCAATACTTGAAAAGGTTGTCAACTCAATGCGAAGGGATTGGGCACAAAAGCGAACAAATAAGGGGTCAATTTCAACATGGAAGCCTCAGGTGAAGCGAGAAAATTGCAGTTACTGGAGGTAGACGAATGGAGATTACAAGCATACGAAAACGCCAAAATCTACAAAGAATGCATGAAGTGTTGGAATGACCAACGCATTAGTAAGAAAAATTTTGAGGTTGGCCAAAAAGTTTTGTTATTCAACTCAAGACTTCGTTTGTTTCCAGGTAAATTGAAATCGCGATGGTTGGGAAAAGAAATCTACCCTCATGGAGCGGTAGAATTGACACATGTAGATGGGTCCAACACAATCAAAGTTAATGGTCAAAGGATTTAAGCCTCCATCAATTTGGGAAAGCCCGAGTAAAGAAAAATAGGAAGTCCATGCACTGAGAAACGATGACATCTTTTTAGGGACACATCATATTCTTTTTGTATCCTTTTTATGCTTTTTTCTTATTTAGCTTATTTCTTAATTAATTGCTTTCTGAACTTTTTATGATCAATGATTGCTTAATAAGATTGGATTGATGAGGATTAAGGATAGGGTTTAGATGCGATGAGTGTTGTGATGAGTTTTGGGTTACATGGGGATCATAACTCAATGCATTCATGTTAAACTCATCGCAGGTGAGGTAACCTCGAATGACAAAAGTTGACCGTTAGGATGGTGAAATGGATGGCGAAGAGGGAAGAAAAGGGCAAAGCATCCATGGTGGAGGAAGAAAGAGTGCCAAAGAAGAGGCCACTAATTCTAATAGAGCTGGGATTTTTCCCTGAGAATGTACCTTTGCCCATTTTCATCACAGATGTTGTAGATGCAATAGGGTGGAGAAAATTTTGTGAATAAGCCAAAATAGTTAAGCCAGTAGTAGTTCGCGCATTTTATGAGGGGACGCCGCTTATAGATAGATATAGAGCGGATGTTGACGAGGAAAAAATTGGATTTGGCGTCAAGAAAATCAATGAAATTTATAATTTGGAAGACATCCCTAACGCCGAGGGAAATAGGATCATTGAAGAGCCAACAACAGAAGAATAGAAGGAGGTGTTGAAAGTGGTCGCGCTACCAGGGACAAAGCGGTCCACATCTATAGAGGAAGTAAAAATGCTATCGCCATACAGCCTGATGCATGAGGCAAATGTGTGGTTCTACTTCGTAAAAAGGAAGCTGCTCCCCACAACGCATGACCACTCGGTTTCGAGAGATCGCATAATGGCGAGATACTGCATAATGTGGTTGATTCCAATCAATGTTGGTCGCACTATTGCAAGAAAAGTATGGTCTTCATTATCAAAGCCGAGGGGACAACTATTCTTTCCTTCGCTAATCACAAGGTTGTGCGTGGCGTAAGGCTGATTTGAGGAAGAAGAGGATGTGGAAGTAAAAAACACGCTCACGAGTCACTCTCTTCACTGCTTCATGAGACTACCAGCACAATAAGCTGAGAATCAACCTAAACAGCCAGCAAAACGGTGATCACATCAACCCAAACGCCTCCAGAACCTTCTCAACCCAAAAAGAAAAAAATAGTCATTTCGCCATGAGTCTCCCCCACTGATGTCTAGGAATAGCTTATTCTCAGGCAAAGTATTGAAAATTGTGAAATAAGCGTAGGACTTAGATACATGTGTCAATTCTCCTGCAAAAAACTCTCCAACCAAACGACCCCTTAGGGGGCGTTTGGATTGAGGGAGTTGGGATGGGAATAAGGTTGGGAATGTTGGGTTGAATGTCCTAAAATTAAACATATTCTATTTACAATAAAGATGTTACTAAGGTTTATTCAATGAAGTTGTTATTGAATATGTAAATTACACTTTTTAAGCCTAAATCCAATAAACTAAATGAACCTATGGCTATAACATGAATACTTAAACTTTATGTTGAGAGATAAAAGAGGATCAAGTTTGAGTATATAATCAAAACGATCTGTAAGTATATGGATAGGGTTGGGTACCTTATCATGGGGACACTATGGATGCAGCCTGCTTTGTATATTACAAACGATGTGATCCTAAAGTCATTCATGTGGAGACATGCAAGTGGGGGCATCCTATATAAAAGATATTTGCATAAGATCGAACCATGAGATAGTCACTTTTCTTTATAATGATCGTTTACTATTAAAACTGACTATTTCAATTCGATGACCTAAGGTAACTCGATCTCAGTCATGGGCTAACTATGAACTCCTGTTTATTCAAGATTATCCTTTAATCTACATGAGTGAGAGTGGCTTAACATCACCACTCAATAAGCCTTCCATTTTAGGGGTAAGACCAAATAGATAGCTGGAGACATAATTTTGCAAGATGGAACTCAATCTTACCCGTTTCAGGGTTAGTAGATAGGTTGTTCCCTTAAGTATTGACTCATAGTATTGAACAAAGGGGCCCTGCCCGACTGAGAGGGACTCGGTTTATTGGTAGAACCATAAACCAATTGTTCATTAGTGGATCAGTGGAGACTTAAGAAGCAAGATGTATTACAAATGATAATTTTGACCCAACTATAGATACGAACCACCTGTGAAGGATCGACTTACTGATTATGGTTAAATCAAGTAGACAGAAATATATCTACAGTGGGGAGAGTGCAACTGCTGAGCTGTAATGGAGTGTCTCGATAGTTAATAAATATTGATTAATATGGTTAAAGGAGTTTAGCCAGTTAATCTCAGATCGCTGGAACTCATGATTTGTAGGTCCATTAGGTCCCTCTACTAGCTCGTGAAAAGGATTAAATCTTAGAACAATGTGTTGAGAGAATTTGAAATGTTCAAATTCGATTTAGGGTTTGGATTATTATATTCAATATAATTAACGTTTAATTAACGAACTAAATGGTTTTGGAGAGTTGAAAATATTTAAGTGAGATTTAAATTACATGAATAGGGATTTATGTTCGGATTAGGTGTTTTATTAATTTAATATTTGAAATTAAATTAATTTAATTAATTAAATTAATTTAATTAATTAAATTTGGTTAATTAATTAATTAAAATAAAGTATTTTAAATATATTTGAATTTGAAATTTTCAAATTCAGAAATTAATGTCTTTTAAATTTAATTTTACTAGAAAATTAAATCAAAATTGTTTAAAAAATGGGAAGTGTGATTTTCCCATTTTCTTCCCACCTAATCCACTAAATTAGTTGTAGATTGAGTGTCAATCTCTCATCTAATCTTTTTTGCACGTTTAATTTTCATAAATACAAGTTTAATCTAAAAGAAATTCATGCATGCAAATTGAATTTTAAGAGAAAACTTTTGTCGAACTTTTTCTCTCTAACTCTCCAAACTCATCCAAAATCTCTCTCAATTTAGACCCCACAGTCCAATTTAAGGCCTAGAATAGTAGATAATGCTTTTGTGGTAGTCTACAACCTGTTGGAGAGAAGAAATCGACAAGAATTTGCACCAATTGGAAGTTCTTCAAAAGTTGTGTTCTTGAAACCCTATTTTTGTGTTTTATTTGAACTTGCATGTTTCTTTACTAAAATTAATATAATTAGAGTGCTTAAGGTCTAAATAGCTTCCGTTGGTTGAATGCCAACTCCATCGAAAAATGGGTAAGGAATAAACATCCCCTTGTTTGGTATAAATTTTGTAGCTTTAGCATAGGAATAAGTTATTCTCATGCATCTATTATACCCATGAATGATTCTCAACTAGGAAAGTGGTTTTTTTTTTTCATTCTCACTCTCTCTCCTCTTATAATACGTTTCTTTATTATTTTATTTATATATTATTAAAATTAATTAATTAAAATTATTTTTTATATGAAAATTTAATATATACTTAATTTTTATTTTAGTTTAATAAATTAGTTTATGTATACACATATATACTCATACTTATTTTTCAATAAATTGTAAAAAAAAATGGATGCAATAAAACTATCAAGTAATTAACTAATTATATTTGTAATTAGGTAATGATCATTATAATTAATATAATATGAATTTATTTTTTTAAATAATTATAATTAGTTTATCATTGATTAATTATAATTCATTAGTTGTTTTATTAGTTAATATATCATAATTATATAAATTCATCAAATTGATCCCATCAAATATGTAATTAAGTAATTTAATTATAAATTTCTCATTTTACAAATACTTATAATTAATATTATTATTTGAATGTGAAATAATTAATTTTTCCCAAAAGTTTGAATTGAATTTATGGTTTATCAATTAATTTATTAAAAATTTAAGGAGATTTTATGATTAAATTTACAAATAAATACAAATTTTTTTATTTCCATGAAATCTTGATAACATTCCTATGACACAATCAAATGCAGTCATCCTGAATTCTCATCGATCTTATTCTTGATTAAAGGTTGGAATTTCTTCATCATCTTGAGGTGTATTTTAAATTCTCCCATAATTAATAGTTGGGATATTATATAAATAATACTTTTTAACTAAGATTCGTTTTGCATGCTTTTGAAAGGAAAACGGTGTCGTTGTAAATTGTTTGAAAATGGAAACATAAGCGGACGCGCCATAAATTAGAGCATGCAATTTGGCCATAAAATTTCAACTATTTCCTAGAAAGAGAATTTATTGATACTACCCCCTAACAATTAACTAACAACTACACTTTTGCCAAAAAAAAAAAAAAATAATAAATAAATAAATCCACAGTTTTAAATAAATTCAAAATCTACTTAACGATTTTGTTTTTTATTTTTTAAAATTAAGGTTATTTCCTCCTAGATTTGCATCTTTATTAAGTACAATTATTAAATTCTTAGCCAAATTTTTAAAAAACAAAAACAACTTTTTAAAAGTTATTTTTTTTAATTTTCAAATTTTGGATTGGTTTTTTAAATCATAGAAATTTGAAGGTAGAAGTAATGCCTATAGGCTTAATTTTTAAAAACAAAAACAAAAGATCAAATGGGTACTAAACCAACCTTAATTATTATTCACTCCTTTTGGTTCTTCCAAATTATAACCTAAAAAACCTAAAACGAATATGAGCCACAAGATCGATTAAGTGGATAAGAATTTAATTACAATCAGAATAGGAGCAATCTCCATCACAAATCTAATAAGATCCAATCTTATATTATCTTATTGTTGGTGTCCACAATCAGTTTTCAAACATGGTGGAATATTGATGGTGAACCTATTAAAGTATTAATTGTTTTTACTTTGTTAACATTAATTATATATTTATTGTTAACATTAATTATATATTTATGTTTTTCATTAAAATTAGGCGTGACATTTTTCTTTTTTCAAAACTATCAACATTTTATTTTATTTTCAGTTATATTTTTTTTTTGACGATATATGTGGGATGAGAAATCAGTCGAAATTGTTACTTCGAGAAAAGTTATTTTATCGATCTAAAAAGTATATTTTATTTATGAACTTCACTTTTAGAAATAAAAATTGTAACTAAAATCTTTATTATAATAATTATTATATTCTGTCCTGACTCTCTTTTATGGTTGAGGTGCAAACAAGAGCTTATAATATTTATAATAAGATGGAAGCGTTGCTTTTTATTTATTTATTATTTTTTGTAATTATCTTATTAGTAGGTAGTAACTATCTCTTTTTTGTTGTGAAATTGATGAGTACAATGGAACACAACAGATATGGAGAAATTATAATATAATAATGTATAAATATAATATAATGACTAAAATTGTAAAATAACTAAAATTATGAAAATTTAATAGAAATTTGAAGTGAATTTCTCACCAATGTATGTGATTTTAAGATCCACCAAATGCCATTATTTATAGACAAAGTGACAAGTAGGATGTGGTCATACATGGACACCAAACATGAAAAACTACAAGGCACATGGACAACATGAAGATTGACACATGGTTTTTAGGACACTAAGCAATGAATATCTATTTATTTTTATAATATTTATAATACTCCCCCTTAGATGCCCGTATATATATATGAAATATGTCTCATTAAAACCTTGCTAGGAAGAACCCAATGGGAAAAAAACCCTAGTGAAGGAAAAATAGTATATATTTCATATACTCCTAAAAGAATACAATATATTTACTCCCCCTCATGAAAACATCACTTAAGATCTCTGAGTCACCGCATTCCAATGTTGTGTACTAATTTTTCAAAAGTTGCAATTGGTAATGCCTTTGTAAATAAGTTTGTCAGATTATCCTCGAACAAATTTGTTATACAGTGATGTCGCCATTTTCTTCAAGATCGTAAGTGTAGGAAAGCTTCGGTAAAATATGCTTTGTTCTATTTCCTTTAATATATCATTCCTTTTATTTGGGTTATGCAAGCTGTGTTGTCTTCGTATAATATTTGTTGGAAGATTTTTATTAGATGAGCCATATGTTTCACGAATGTGCTTAGTTATACACATTCTCGACTAGCCTCGAGAATTGTAAGAATTTCAGCATGATTTGAGGAAGAGGCCGTTAAGGTTTGTTTCACCGATCGCCATGATATAGTAGTTCCTTCACATGTGAACAGATAATCTGTTTAAGATCTAACTTTGTGTAGATCAGATAAATATCCAGAATTTGCATAACCAACTAGGTCAAAATTTGATTTATTTGAATAAAACAAACCCATATCAATCGTTCTTTGGAGATAACAGAGTATATACTTCATTTCGTTCCAATATCTTTTTGTAGGAGAAGAACTATATCTAGCTAGTAAATTTACTAAAAATGCAGTATTTGGCCTTGTATTATTAGCAAGATACATAAGTGCACCAATTGCACTAAGATATGGTACTTCAGGACAAAGAAGTTCTTCATTATCGTCTCGAGGTCGAAATATATCTTTCTTTATATCTAATTAATGAACTTCCATTGGAATATTTAATTGATGTGTTTTGTCCAAATAAAATCTTTTCAAAATTTTTCAAGTTGACTGATGAATAAATGTTTCATCTGCTAAATGTTCAATTTGCAAACCAAGGCAAAATTATATTTTCGAGATCTTTCATCTAAAATTCTTTCTTATGATATTCTATTGCATTTAAAAGCACTTTGGGAGTTCCAATTATATTCAAGTCATCAACATATGAAGTTATAATAACAAATATTGATTGTGATTTCTTTATAAAAACACACGGACATATTGGATTACTTTGATATCTTTATTTCAATAAATATCCATTCAGGCGATTGTACTACATTTGTCCTTATTGTTTCGATCCATATAGTGATCTATGTAACTTTATTGAATACAATTCACAAGAATTTGACGTATATGTTTAGGTACTATAAATCCTTCTAGGATTCTTATATATATATATATATCATTATCAAAAGATCCATATAAATATATTGTGATTACATCCATAAGATGTATATCCAGACTTTCATACACAATCAGACTAATTAAATATCTCAGCGTAGTTGCATCCACCACTGGAGAATATGTCTCCTCATAATCAATACTAGGTATTTATGAAAACCCTTGTGCAACTAGTCTTGCTTTGTATCTTGTGACCTCATTATTTTCATTTCTTTTTCTCAAATACCCATTTATATCCCATAAATTTGACACATTCTGGTGTTCAGACTCCTAGTCCAAAAACCTGCTGTTTTGAAAATGAGTTTTATTCTACCTTGATTGCCTCTTTCCACTGAAGCCAATCTTTTCTATGTCGATATTCTTCAACAGATTTTGATCCAATATCCCCATTTTCAAATATAACATCAAGAGCGACATTATACACAAAAATGTTGTCAATAACTACATTAGTTCGATTCCATCTTTTTTCAGTCATGACATAGTTTATTGAAATCTCATTATTATCTTTAGGTATTTTACCTTCCTCACTAGTCATGTCGAGGATTTCTTCATGAGTATTTACATCCTTAACCAAGTATTTTTTACTCTTAATTATCTTTAATTTTCAAGGATTTTTATCTTTAGAACCCACTAGTCTACCACGGTTCTGACATGTTCCAGAATCATTAATGACAACTTGTTGTTTTGGGATATAATTTTTTTGTGGAACATTTGCAGCTGGTATATGTGACTTAGTTACTTTCTTTGCATCTATAAAAGCAGATAGTAATTGATTTGCTATATTTTGCAAATGAATTGTTTTCTAAACTTCAAGTTCACATTAATCTGTGCGGGGATCTAAATGAGACAATAATGATGCATTCCATGTAATTTCTTTTATCAATTTCTTAATTTCTCCCCTTAATGTTGGAAAATTTGTCTAATTAAAACGAAAATCAGCATATCGTGCAGTAAATACATCACCCGTCGGGGGGTTCAAGATATTTAATAATTGATGGGGAATCATATCCAACATATATTCCTAACATCCTTTGAGGACCCATCTTAGTGCGTTGTAGTAGAGCAATTGGGACATATACTACACATCCAAAAATTCTCAGATGGGAAATATTTGACTCATGATCGTAAGCTAATTCTAAAGGCGAGTACTTATGATAAGCTACTGGCCTAATGCGTACAGGTGACACTACATACAAAATAGCATGTCCCTATAAAGATGAAGGAAGCATAGCTCTCATAAGTAATAGTTTTACAATTAATTGCATGTTGGGATTAGTGTCCTAATTCTTTCGGAGTCTCATAGTTTGTAAACATTGTACACATTGTTATGAATGAAATAAGAGTTATTTTATTTTACATTTACTCATATTCAATAAACAAAGCTTCCATGTTTATTGTATGTAAACTTAAGCATAGATATGAGATATACAAGTGAATCATGCCTTAAGTGATAACCTAAAATGGTCTGTAGTATAAGGATTAAGGAGGGATACCTGATCTTGGTGACACTATGGATACGACCCGCTTTGTAAAAGTTTACAAGTGTTGTGAACTACTACAGATGGTTGATCCTGGCCATTCATGTAGAGACATGCAAGCAGAGGTGTCCTATACAAAGAGTTTGTATAAGACCGGTCCATGAGATGATTCATCTCTTTATATAATGCCGTTGATACTTGAGACTTACATCTCATCTAAACGACCATAGGTGACATGACCTTAATCCTGATTGTTTTGGGAACTCCTGCCTTTGAGGGAGGTTCTTTGATTAGTATGGGTGAGAGTGACCAGATTGTCAACTCAATAAACCTACCGTTTTAGGGATTTGTCTGATTAGGGAGCTGGGAACTCAATTACACAAGATGGAATTCACTCCTTCCCCCAAGTAGGGTAAGTAGATAGATTGCTCTCTTAAGGGCTGATTCTGGTTCTTGAGCATAGTGGCCACAACTTCTCTTTGTAAGAGAGGACTCAGTCATAGTAAGACTATGACTTACGTTCATTAGAGGGATCAATGGTACTTAAGGAGTTAGATGTATCCACAGGGGAAAAACGGTAAATTGGCCCAACTATACTTACGACCGATCTGTGAAGGGTTATCGCACTGTTGATTGGTTGATATGGACACAAAATATATCTGTAGTGAGGAGAGTGTAGCTATATGTGGTGACATACAAGTGGATCATGTCTCAAGTAATAACCAAAATAGTCTGTAGTTTATGGATATAGGAGGGGAACCGTATCCTGATAATGCTACGGATGCAACCCACTTTGTGGAATAATTACAAGTGTTGTGACTTGTCACAGATGGTTTGGTCCTGATCATTCGTGTAGGGAACATGCGAACGGGGGTGTCTTATACAAAGAGTTTGTATAAGACCTGACCACGAAGTGTTAACATCTCGTTATATAACACCGTTCATGACAGAGACTTCACTTCACTAGGATGACCCTAGGTAACATGACCTCAATCTTGAGTGAGTTGAGAATTCCTGCCATTAAGGGCAGTCCTTTGATTTGCATGGGTGCAAGTGGCCAGGCCACCGACTCAAACCTACCACTTTAGGGATTCGTCTGATTTGGAAGCTGGAAACTCAGCTACACGAGATGGAATTCACTCCTTCCCTGAAGCAGGGGTAAGTAGATAAATAACTCCTTTAAGAGCTGATTCTAGGGCTTGAACGATGTGGCACCACACACCTGTTGGGGTTTGGATCCTAAAGTCTCGTGTTCTATAGTTTGTAAACAACTTAGTACGAACACTTGTGATATATAATATAAATGATATTTACTTCACTACTTGACTTTGCACATTTAGATGTTTTTTATTTTACCACAAACCAGTAAACTTAATATCCTTGGTTGTCTTTATGAAACTTAAGCATGTATGTAGTGACATACAAGTAGATCATGTCTTAAGTGACAACAAAAGTAGACCGTAGTATATGAATATAGAAGGGAAACCTTATCCTGGTAACACTACGGATGCAGCCCGCTTTGTGGAATTGTTATAAATGTTGTGACTTGTCGCAGATGGTCTGATCCTGATCATTCGTGTAGTGGACATGCGAGCGATGGCGTCCTATACAAAGAGTTTGTATAAGACATGACCTCGAATTGTTAATGTCTTGTCATATAACTCTGTTCATGACTGAGACTTCACTTCACTAGGATGACCATAGGTAACATGACCTCAATCCTGAGTGAGTTAGGAACTCTTGCTATTGAAGGCGGTCCTTTGATTTGTATGGGTGTGAGTGGCCAGAGCGTCGACTCAAACCTAACATTTTGGGGATTCATCTGATTTGGGAGCTGGGAACTCAGCTTCACAAGTTGGAGTTCACTCTTTCCCTAAAGTAAGGGTAAGTAGATAGACTGCTCTCTTAAGGGCTGATTCGGGGCTTGAACGATGTGATGCCACGCACTTTCTCATGGCCTGAGAGGTGTTCACACATAGTAGTGTTCACACATAGTAGGACTATGTTGTATTGTTCATTAGAGGGATTAGTGGTACTTAAGGAGGAAGATGTAATTATAGAGAAAAAATGGTAAATTAGCCTGCTGTAGTTACGAGCATCTGTGAACTCACAATGAATTGGAAAGATCCGCTTCTACTCGTTGGTACTCTTGAATAAGAGTTCCTTCAAACCTACCACTTTGGGGATTCGTCTGAGGGCGGTCCTTTGATTTGCATGGGTGCGAGTGGCTAGGCCACCGACTCAAACCTACCACTTTGGGGATTCGTCTGATTTGGGAGCTGGGAACTCAACTACACGAGATGAAATTCACTCCTTTCCTAAAGTAGGGGTAAGTAGATAGATAGCTCCCTTAAGGGCTGATTCCAAGGCTTGAACGATGTGGCGCCACATACCTTCTCATGGCCCGAGAGGTATTCACACATAGTTGGACTATGTTGTATTGTTCATTAAAGGGATTAGTGGTAACTACAGGGGTAAAATGGTAAATTGGCTCAGCTGTACTTATGAGCATCTGTGAAGTGTTATCGTACTCATGATTGGTTATATTCGATGGACACAGAAATATATCTATGGTAAGAAGAGTTTAGCTGTTGGTCTTTAGTGGAATGCTTGGCAGTTAACAGATGGTGGATCTCTTGGCTAAAGAGTTTTGTCAGCTATTCACGTACTGTTGGAGCTTCGAACCATATGTCCATAAGGTCCCCTTGGTAGCTTAGATAAAAGTTGAGAATAAGTTTTTGGGTCAGTTTGAAAAGTTCAAATTGACAAGAGGGAGTTCGATTATATATGATATAATTGGACTGGTTAATTATATATGATATGATTGACTAAATGTATGAGATACATTATTTTGGAGGAAATTGGATATAAATATGATTTATATCAAGAGGAGAAAAAACTATCGTTGATATATGACATCAAACTATAGGTTATGAATATAATATGATTATATTTATTAATTTATTAATTGGATATATTAGTGCATTAGTGGGAAGTTCAATTCAATTCTAGTAACTGAAGAATAAAATGAAAATTGTTTTCATTTTGCAAGAGAGATGCATGATTGCTCACGGAGTCTTAGTCTTCTATCGCTTAGTGTTGAGAGCCTATACGATAGCGTCTGCTTACTAAACGATCGCACACCCGCGCTTTCCTAAATGATCTCCCACGATTTCCTAAACGATCGCTTACCTCTTCATAGACGATTGCTTAGAGTCTAAGCGTAACTAAATGATCGATTACCTTTTAATAGATGACTGCTTAGCTTTTATTACACGATCGTGTACCCCGCACTAAATGATCAAGCACCCGACTATACGATAGTCTTTCCTTCCTTCCATTTGCTTGATCGTAGTACATGATAGCTTTTCCTCCTCTCCTCTACCAATTCCATCAAAGTACACCCTTTAGATTCCCACTTCTGGTGTCGTCCCTGTTGCTTGTTGTTCATGTGCTGCTGTTCGTGTAGACGACCGTGGTGTTGCTGGGCGATTACTTGCTGGACGAGAAAGAGCAAGAGGAGTTTGTTCATGGTGAGACCGAGATTTCTGAAGAAAGTCTTCAACTGGTATGTTCTCTCAATCTCTTGTATTTTATTCTTTTAAGCATGCCAGTAATTTAGAGTTCTCAATGCATATCTATTTGTTTGAATGTGTATGTGGAAATTCTGTTACAAGGAATTGGAAAGATCTGCTTCTGCTCATAGATACTCTTGTATACGAGTTCATTCAGTAATTTATAGTTGTTGCATGACCAGTAAGTTTCCATTTGTGTACTGTAATTGTTTATGTTCAATGTCGAATGGAATTTAGAATGATCCTTTCGCTGCTCATGAAAATCTTCATGTCTGATTTCCTTCAATTGGAATTAGTATCAGAGTCAGGTTGTTCTAATATTCCAAATTTCACTTATGTTTTGAACTTCTTTTACAGTTGTGGTGATTTTTTTTCCTGCATTGTGTTAAGTGTTAAATGCATTTGTGGATGATGTTTATGAATGTTTATGGGTTAATTGCCTCTGTTTAAAACATTCTTTGAAGCTACAAAGTGTTAATTTGTAAGGGCCCCTGCATTTTTGGGCATAATTAACAAGCAATCAAGTCTGTAATTCAAAGTGTTTGAGTTTGTTGTGTCGTTCGTGATGAAGTTTCGAAGCTTGGAGATGCAGTTCTCAGTGAGGAAGAAGACCAAAGGTTGGTCGTATCGTGTAGCCTAAGGTAAGCTATCATTGGGATTTAGCTAAACGATCGTGTAGATTTTATTAAATGATCGTTTAGCTAATGCTAAATGATGGGATAAAGAGTTTGCTCTATCGCGTAGCGTTGATTGCCCGATCGCATGGTCGCTGGAGGTAAACAATCGAGTGGGAGCATTTGATGTTCATCGTTTAATAAAAGGCACACACACTAAACGATCATGTAGTTAGCATGCGTCATTGCATAGTCACTAACTACACGATCACCTAGTATACGATCGCGCTTGCTCAGCGATCGTTTAGACGATTATGCTTCACCACATCGTTGTTGTTTAGATGATCGTTTAAGGCTTGCGTTATGTATTGCATGCTGCACGATCGCGTGCCTCATGCTTCATCGCAAAGTCTAAAGGAAATCGAATCCGAGATTTTCATGAGCAGCGAAAATAAGATTAATCCAAATCACAATCATGAATGAACATAACATTTACAGTCGACTTCTAACAAGCAGTTATACAAATAATACAGAAATTACAGCATGAAAACTCAAATGCATAAAAAGAAAACTCAACGAACATTTGAAGATGCGTTTCCATGCTCCTTTGCGCACGACCACTCCAACAACAACAACCTCGAACGCACATCTACACGATCACAACACAGAAATGAAACAGCACAAATACTTCGTTCTCATCCTCAACGATCGCCTCGGCCACGAACTCCTCAGCAACAGCACGAACAGCCTCCATAGCACCTCAACGGTGTCGATTTAAGTATGATACCACCAACAAGGCTACCTTGGTATTCTCAGGTGAGAATCCAGAGGGTGGGCACTGTTCGGACTTGGTATGAGGCAGACGAAGGAGGAAACACCGATCATGTACACGACTGGGAAAGTGGGAAATGGCGAAGACCTATCGTATAAGTCGATGCCCAATTGTTTAGATAAAGCTATGCGATCGTTTAGCTCATTGTTTAGCTCGGTCTATTACCTACAGACACTACACGATCGTTTATTTTGGGCAAGCGATCATCTAGTAAAAGTTATGCGATCATTTAGTAAATACTATACGATTGTTTAGCTCGCCACTGCATGATCGTTTAGCTAGCCCAAACTGTCATTTAGTAAATCTGTATTTACTTGACAACTCCATGAGATCCTTTTTTTACGAGAGAGAAATCTCAAAAACTTTTCAACAGTTTGTAAATCTTACTAAAATTAGGAAAACCATTTTTCTTTTATCTCACGGTTACATTGAAAACAATAACCACCCACTCAATTGGTTATTTAAAGAAAAAGAATTAATTATCCAATAATTATATTATTATAAATATAAATGATAACCAACTTATCATATTATATTTATAACCTATAGTTTTAATATTTCATCTCATGAAACATATAAACTATAGTTCTTTTTCTATTCCATGGTTCTTAATGTAAATCTTATTTACATCAATCATCCACTAAATGAATCTCATACATCATCCCGATTATATCGTATATAATCAAAATACCTCTTTTTAATTTGAACATTTCAAATAAACACCAAGAACTGATCCTCATCTGAATCCATTTAGCTACCAAAGGGACCTCATGGACCTGTAGCTCGAAGCTCCAACGGTACGTGAATAACTGACTAAACTCTTTAATCACGGGATCCACCATCTGTTAACTGCTAGGCACTCCACAAAAGACCGACAACTGAACTCTCCTTACCACAGATATGTTATGTGTCCATTTTATTAAGCAAGAAGATAGTGAAATCATAATACTAAAAGAGAGTAGAGGTAAGTTTATGAATTTAGGATTTCAACGGATACTTCAAAAAACTTGCGTCCAACATCCTGATGAATTTGAATTGCATGATAGCGTAGGGACTGCCCACTTCTTTCTCATTCAGAGTTTCTCAGGTCCACAGAGGTGACCTTTGATAACGGGCAGAAATGCACGTTATCATAGTTCTAAGTTCTTAAACAATGTTGGCTTGCGTTGATAAAACATGTTAAATTGTGTCCATCAAGCATCAATTTTATAATATTGTGGTCGTATGCGTTCACCGCATAGAAACAGTTGATTTTTGTATTTTTGTGCAGAATATTCGAATACGCAAGGCAAAAATTGCGATCATATGAAATCATTGGTCGAGCGCAGCATTACCGTAAGGCTTTGCGGTGATCGTGTTCGCAAATATTCGCCCGACAAGGATCGCCGTAACTTGGTCAGCGCAACATGGTAGGCGCATCTGGGTGAAAGGCTAATTAATCGGGATGGGACAAAAAGCTGATGACAGTCGAATCCGAATTAAGTTGACAACTGATAACGATCACAAGTACATTCAGCTTTTCGGTGACAAATATTTGGCGCATCAGTCAGGAATTAAAGCAGCCCCATCTGTGCAATCATGAGAGAGAAACCGCCATTCACCATGGATGTTCTATAAATACCAAGGGCATCCTTTAGAAAAGGGGTTCACGAATTCATCATACCACTAGTTTAGAAGTCTGTTCGTAGTTCAATCTTATTCTTAGATTTTCTTTTATTTTATGGCAGACGCGAGAGAGGAGTTTGTGCCGGCAGATCGTTCTGGTAAGCTTGGGAGAGCGCCAGAAGCTTCAAGGACAGAGAGAGGGCCGACGCCTGCGGAAGCAGGAACATCTTTGGAATCGAATAGAGATTGACAGTGTAAAAGCCTCGGTCAGCAAGGAATTGCTACCAGGTTCTCTACCTTTATCTTCCATTGATATTTTGTACTCAAACTCATTTATAAAAATGGAATTTCCTTCTCTATATCTATTCACTCTCTGTTATTCACGCATGAGTAGCTAAATCAGTTGAATGGGTTGAGAAGCATTTAGCTAGCACAACTAAGGAATCTTCATCTATGCGATTATCTTGTATTATGTATGCTTCATTCATCAATTAGAGATACTCGGGAGGGTAGTCTAAGGACAGGATCTAGACTTGGGAAGGTCAGGTTAGAATCTAGGCTTGAGAGAGTCAGATTAGAATGCATAATCAAGAGATAGAAGCTTAGAAATAAGCACTACTTGTTATCAACGCGTCGCATGCATCCTAGAGATACGATATAATTGTATGCGGTCACCTTGCCTTTATGCATTTTGCATCATCGCATAGGACAAGAGTAGAGACTTAAGGATAAGCTCTATGGACACTTTTGCATTCAACACATGCGTCCTAGACTTAGGAGCATCGCATTTGTATTGGAAAATGATTTGCTGTGCATGGTGGTAGCATGATCGCATAGTTTGACGCATTCCCAAGTAACGCTAGCTAAAGATCTTCTCAACCCGTTCATCCGCATACGCAATGTATCTATCACACAACTGAATTTTCTCAAATCCGCCGCATTTGTTTATTTTTCATCAACGCAATCAACACAAACCCACAATTAATTGAGTTACCGGTTACCGGAAAATTTTCATAAAAATTACCATCGCAATCTATTTTCACAAGTCCTTGAGTTCGACCCTGGACTTACTAGGAAACTCAGAGGAATTTACACTTGGATTCCGCTGAGGAAACTTGAGTGTACAACGCAATTTCATCATTGCATATCATCCATAATTCACTTCATAAAATCAAGCATCAAGTTTTTGGCACCGTTGCTAGGGACTTCGGCAAAATAGTGTGCTAATGGTAATTTTTCTGATTTCTTTGTAGACTTCGAAAAAATAGTGTGCTAACGGTAATTTTTCTGATTGCTTTGCAGACTCTCAATCTCTGACAAATTATGACCCGGAGATTGAGAGGACATTCAGATGCAGATTAAGAGGCAATCGCCAACAACAAGAGAGAACATTAAGAATGGCGGAGTAACTGGAAAAAAGAGCCGCGAACGCGAACAATATTATGGCCAACCCCATCCTTCTGGCGAATGATCGCAATAGACCCATTTGAGACTATGCATTGCCAAACCTCTATGATTTCTCTCCAGAGTCATGAGGCCAACACTAGATGGATCGAGGTTTGAAATGAAGCCGGTAATGTTACAGATGATCCAGGCTACTGGGCAGTTTGGAGGAAGGTGTGGCGAAGACCCGCACGCCCACCTCTAGAGCTTCATAGAAATCTGCAACACTTTTGTGTTCCCGAATATCTCAACCGAGGAAATTTGATTCACCCTGTTCCCATTTTCCTTGTGCGATCAAGAAAGAAAATGGGCATATTCTCTCGAATCGGGGGAGATAACTTCGTGGGAACAGGTGGTGGAAAAGTTTATGAAGAAGTATTTCCCACCAACCAAGAATGCTAGGAGAAGGAAATTAATAACAAATTTTGATCAGGAAGATGACAAATCGTTCAGCGATGCTTGGGCGAGGTTTAGTGGCTGGAAAGAGACTATCCACATAATGGCTTACCAGACTGCCTGCAGATGGAGATCTTCTATCAAGGACTGAATCCCTCTTCGCAGACCGCTACTAATGCAGCAGTCGCTGGTGGTCTACTCGAAAAAACATATGAGAAGGCAAAGAGCATACTTGATCACATTTCCCAAAATCACGAGGATTGGCGGGAAAACGATCAGAGATTAAGAATAAAAGATAATGATGCAAACAGCGGGGCCATCGCATCCCTGCAAAATTAAATTTCTACGATGATGAGTTTGATACAAGGCATCACAATTAATAATACGGTAGCAAAGAAAGGGAAGGTCAGTGCAATTACTCAAACGACCGAAAGTTGTGTCATTTGCGGAGAAGCTCACCCGATGGAAGAATGCCCAACAAACCCGCAGTCGGTATGCTTCATGAGAAATAATTCCTATTCCGATACATATAACCCCGGGTGGCGAAACCACCCAAATTTGCGTGGAAAAACCAACAACAAAGCTTTCAACCTGTGGCCCAAAAAGGAAGGCCACCTGGATTTTTTCAGCAAAACAACGGTCCAACGCATAGCCAAGCTAGCAGCTCACAAACATTGCAATCTTCGTCCTTTGAGAGCTTGTTGAAGAAATACATTGAGAAAAACGAATCAATGCTTTAGAATCAAGCTACATCCATTAGAAATCTCGAAATTCAAATGGGACAAATTGCGGGCGAGCTGAAAAACAGACCGCAAGGAGCGTTGTCGAGCTCAACTGAGCTCCCTCGCAATGCTGGGGGTAACGGGAAGGAACAATGCTTAGCAGTTTCTCTGCTAAGCGACAACATGACTGTGAAAGTAGAGGAAAAGCCCATTGCGACCAACTTGAATGCGGTGACAACCGAAGACCCGTTGACCTATAGTTTGGAAAAGCCCGAGAAAATAGACCCTGAAGTTGCGTCCACCCTTTAGCCTTTAGATCTTGAGACAGAAGAAGTCCAACCACTAGCAACTCCGCAAAGATGGAAAAAGGAACAAAATGAGGAAGAAAAGATTGCGATAGTGGCTACAGTGCAAAATGCTATGATCCCACCTAAAATGGGCGACCCAGGAATCTTCACGATACCATGCTTTATCGGAGGGACCTACAGTGGCCAAGCACTATGCGATCTTGAGGCAAGTATAAACATAATGCCACTATCAATCTTCAAACAATTGAATGTCAGCACACTTATGCCCACAAAGAAAACTCTCCTGCTCACGAACAGATCTCAAATACACCCTGAAGAAGAGTTGAAAAATGCCGCAATTTCAATCGATAAATTCATCCTGCCAGCAGGCTTCCTCATTTTGGATTATAAAGCGGATGAAGATGTGCCCATCATATTAGGATGACCATTCCTTTCAACCAGTCGTGCTCAAATTGATGTGTGCAAGGGGGAAATTGTAATGAGCATTCATGGGGAAAAACTTCGAATTAAGGCAGTAAAGATCCCAGAGGACAAAGAAAAGAGAGAAAAGCCACCATGGACGTGAACAAACCAGCCTGGAATAAGTGGTCCCTGAGTATTATATGATTCAACCTCACCAGGGACGCAATCCTTTTGAATATCCCTTTCCTGCATCAAATACTTCATGAACTTTTATCATCTCGTTATTTATTATCGCAATTACCTTCTTGTTACCAGCATCGTTCCTATTTCTAAAAAAAAATGGCGAGATGAAGAAATTTGGTTTGTTTAAAATAATTTGACCCTCTCTCTATTTTTCTTGCAACGACTAAGGCACATGATTGCGGAGATGTTACATGAAGTAGTAAATTATCTCACTCCATCACCACAATCCAAGAAAAAAAAAAAAGAGAGATCGCCGCAAAGATGGATGCGTCAATACACAATGCGGGCGACAACGCAATTTAGGGGTGTATTCTTCCTTATCCTTATTTCAAATTTTGCGCTATCGCATCGCATGTTAGTCTTTACAATTTTTATCACCGCATTCTCTTCGATTACTACAATCCTCTGACATAGATAAATTTAGTGAATCACTGCATGCTGTTTCTTTGCCAAGTATGATTTCAATGATGAAAAACATGCTTCTATTTCTTTCGTATATACTAGAGCCTTCTTAACTTTAAGATAGTCACCTCATAAAATATTTCTAGGAGTTAGGGGTTTGCTATTTTTCTTTCAAACTCTCTTTACGAAGCTGGAAGACATCGCATGTTTCTATTTCTAGAACATCGCATGACTTATATCAATCTTTTGGCAATGAGGACATTGTCGCATTTTAAATTTTGGGGTGAGGTATTTATTTTCGACCTTGCTATTCCTTCTAAAAAAAATGAGAATAACAACTTCACTGTCAACGCAGTGGGAAACCCACGTTGATAAGAGTTAAGTAGTGAAAGGCACTTACCCGTAGTTGGATGTCCACATGACACACGTGGGGGCAAGCCAAAACGAAAGTAAGTCACCAAGATCAACGCAAAAATAAATGATCGCAACTTCACTGCCAAATAGGTATGAGTTTAGTCTGAGAAAGAGTTCATTGCTCGTAGGGTGGATGTCTGCATGTCACCTTTGGGGAAAACCAAAATGAAGACAAGGCACTTGGATCGGCTTAAGGTCAGAAGAAAAAAAGAATAACAATGATAAGAAATATACGAGGATAAAATCATTTGACACCCCGGTGGAAAATTTTCTTTTTGAAATAAATCATGTGATGTTCCAGAAGTTAGTGAAGTATTTTTGAAGGTTAAGCTTGTGTTCCCTAGGTCTTAGAAATATTTTGAGAGGAGGCTTGAACGAGACTTAAGGAAACTTTGGGATATAGGATTTGAACGAAGTATCCTTGAGAAATCTAGGAAAAGAATATTGCGGTTGACTTGCTAAAGGAAGTCTTTAGCTTATGCTTGAGGACAAGCATTGTTTAAATTTGGGGGTGTGATAACGGGCAGAAATGCACGTTATCATAGTGCTAAGTTCTTAAACAATGTTGGCTTGCGTTGATAAAACATGTTAAATTGCATCCATCAAGCATCAATTTCATAATATTGCGGTCGCATGCGTTCAACCCATAGGAATAGTTAATTTTTATATTTTTGTGCAGAATATGCGATGACGCAAGGTGGAAATTGTGATCATAGGAAATCATTGGTCGAGCGCAGCATTACCGCAAGGCTTTGCGGTGATCGTGTTTGCAAATATTTGCTCAACAAGGATCACGACAACTTGGTCAGTGCAACATGGTGGGCGCATCTGGGTGAAAGGCTAATTAATCGCGATGGGACAAAAAGATGATAATAGTCGAATCCGAATTAAGTTGACAGCATATAACGATCACAAGTACATTCAGCTTTTCAGTAACAAATATTCGGCGCATCAGTCAGAAATTAAAGCAGTCCCATCTGTGCAATCATGAGAGAGAAGCCGCCGTTCACCATGGATGTTCTATAAATACCAAGGGCATCCTTCAGAAAAGGGGTTCACGAATTCACCATACCACAAGTTTAGAAGTCTGTTCGTAGTTTAGTCTTGTTCTCAGATTTTATTTTATTTTAAGGCAGACGCGGGAGAGGAGGTTATGCTGGCAGATCGTTCTGATAAGCTTGGGAGAGCGCTAGAAGCTTCAAGGATAGGGAGAGGGCTGACGCATGCGGAAGCAGAAACATCTTTGGAACCAAATAGAGATTGACAGTGTAAAAGCCTTGATCAGCAAGGAATTTCTACCAGGCTCTCTACCTTTATGTTCCATTGATATTTTGTACTCAAACTCATTTATAAAAATGTAATTTCCTTCTCTATATTTGTTCACTCTCTGTTATTCACGCATGAGTAGCTAAATCAGTTGAATGGGTTGAGAAGCATTTAGCTAGCACAACTAAGGAATCTTCATCTATG